>NC_141804.1:6070080-6142580 GCF_057944985.1 Cucurbita pepo subsp. pepo | reverse complement strand
ATGGAAATTCTCCACTTCATGGCTGCCAACGCTCTGGCGCTCTGACGAAGGTCTTGGTAGGATTCTTGCTGGACCAGCCCTTTCTTGCAACAAACATGGCATCCCTTGCAACGTTTTGCAAGCTCCTTCCTTGAGCTCTGGCATCCTGCTCTTCGAGATCTTTCATTGGCTCTTCTTTTCATTCAAGAAAAAATAGCGATTGACTTTGATTCAAGATATCTCCTAAATCGGACTTTTTGAATCGAATATTACTGAAGAGTCAGGCACAAGACGAAAGGAAGGTAAACAGCAGTTAATGGTAGGCGCAATAGAATAGAAAGTTGGAGGCAGGCAGGCGGGCCATAGGCTTAGATCAGATGCAAGCAAGCTCAGTCTCAATATGCGCATTAGAGAAGGGAAGGGGGGAGTGTGAGGTGGGTTGGCCCTTTGGTCAAGAGGCAGGATAGCGGCCCACCTTCCTGTCTTGACTGGTAGGCACAATCGCTTGAGTCTAGTTCTTGAGCGAAGGAATCGCTTTCAATGATAATTGCTCTTTAGCTATCAGCCATCAGTCCTCTTCAAGCAAGCAAATGTAGATAGGAGATCCACTTGTTCAAGGCTGGCAGCAAGCGTCAGTGTAATCGCAATCCCTATTCATTGAATTAATTAATCTCTCTCCCGCCCTAACGCACTCGGTTATGGCATAATCACTGACTGACGTTCTTCAGTTCTAGGTCTTAACGCTCTACGCGCTGGCTCCTTCTGGTAATGCATGAGAGGTTGTCTTCCTTCCACCTCTCTCTATCGCCCTTTAGCAGCTTATCTCGAATCGTCGAATGTTTAGCGAATCGATCCTAATTGGTCTGACCGCTCAAGGCTTATCTCTCGATTCCCCTTTCTGGTCTACGGTCATTGGTAGAAAGCCTTTCAATTCCATTTCTATCCTGGGAATACTGATGATATTGGCTATATATCTCTACAATGCCAGAAAAAGCTATCTTCTGTCTCGAGCAAGAAAAGGTATACGCAAGTGCAGTAGTTCAAGGCAGGCAGGTAAGGGCAGGTAGTAAAGGCAAGCGCACAGGGGATAGGCCGGAAATTCAAATCACGAGATTCTAATAATGTGAGGAAAGAGTGGTGCATCTTTTCTTCTTTTAGACAAGTCGAGTAGCCTTCAGTAAGGAATTGTTATAGCAAGCATGAGCGGGAATGAGCAATGACTTGAGTTTCGTTCTTGAGTTCGAGCGGGGGGAGCATTCCGGTCTTAAGAAAAACCCTCCTGCCCGGCCATATGTCCTGTGAAGTCAGTTGCATATCGGTCAGCATGATTGTAGCAATACAAATAAATAGGTGCGGTAGACGAAGGTGCGAAGCTGTGAGACCAAGTTTACAGTGAAAGAAGAAATAGGAAAAGGAGCTCGGGGAAAGATCAGTTTGCAACAAATCCATAGTTGGGGGCCTGCCTGATGAAATACATCCTTAGAATGACCTGAGTGCCTAATGAGGTGAGGTCAAGGGCATTGATAGGGAAATGCACACACTTGTAGTCGTTTCAGATGCGATCAAAAAGCCTTTTTTTTCAAGCGGAGAGACTACATATGACGAAGATGCGAATAGAGATGCAGAAGTTCTTCAGTTAGAGGTGAAGGAGACAAGCAGAGGTTCAGGTTTCTTCTTCTTTTCTTACCGGAGGAGAGAAAAAGAGTGAAATGAAAGAATAAATAGGGAGAGGTGATTGAGCTGATCTTTCATTTTCTTAGTTTACTGTGAATAAATAGGTTCAGGTTTCAGTAGTGATTGATAATTAATAAGGAGTAACGTCTTAGTTTACTGTGAAAGAAGAAAGAGGTGAAAGAAGGTTCAGGTTCAGGAGCGAAGCAATGAAACCTTAAGGGGAGGGACAGGAGCGAAGCTATGAAACCGACAGGGGAGGTGAAGGAGCGACGAAGCCACGAGACCGTAAAATAGCTTTACCGAGGTTACTGTGTTTGAATAAATAGGTGAAGTAGGGAATAGAATAGAGGTTCCGGGGTAGGTTCAGGTTCAGTAGTTCTGTCTCATGAGTAAGTTCAATGAAAGAAAAAATAGGGTACGGAGTCAACCAACTCGTACTTAACCCCTTGTTCCGTTATTGTTCATTATGAGAAGGAAGGAACCTTCCCCTGCCCCGATATGCCCTGAGCTACTTCACCTTTACCGGAGAGGAAAGACAAAGAAAAGAGCTAGTGAAACCGGAAGGAACCAGACGAGAATGAAATCTGGGATATTAAATTCATTAGCGGCAGCGGCTTTACCTTGTTTACTGTTCAAGAAAGAAGGGAGATGAAAGATTAATGAGACTTAACAGTGTTTGAAGGGTGACTCAAGATGAATGAGAGTAAACTCCTTCGCCTCTCGGTCTCACAGCCGAAGCTCGTTCGCCTCGTGAACTCCGTCTCACAGCTTTCGCTCCTTTCCCTATCGGTCGAGTTGCTTCGCCCCTTTTCCGGAACCTGACGAGAAAGAAGAAGCTATTCCTTTCTTTACGGGAGAGTGAGTGAAAGAAGGAAGCTTTTCCTGATGGAACTGATAACTCCTTACACCGCTATTACAATCCATTATTGTGTGTGAGTTATTCTTTCACAGTAAACGTAAACAAGGGAAAGACGAAAGATTCATTAACAAGGGAAAGACGAAAGATTCATTCTCCTTCACTCACTTGTCCCTATCCTATTTAGAGTCCTTCAAACACAAACAAGGGAAAGAAGCATATTCAATTCACCTATTTATTCACTGGAAAGACTACTCAAGACGAAACTCAAGAGTCATTCTCCTTCACACCTTCTTTCACAGTAAACTCATGAACCTCTCCCTACTCATTCACCTTTTCCTGATTTGATTGAACAAGGTAAATAGGTGTTTGCATCTTCCCTTCCGTCCTAGCCTGGACTTCTGGTATCTTATCTTTCCTTTGTTTGATTCAGAAAGACGAAAGAAATTCAATCAAGATCAGCTCATGATCCATTGCCTTTTCCTATTTATTCTAAAACTGTAAACAAGGTTATTGTGTGTCTTGCAGCTCCTCTCCCCCGTAATTCACATCTTTTTGCACCAACTCGATATTCAAATCAATTCCTTTATGCAAAGAGGAGGGAGGGCGTAGGCTACGTTGGGTATGCTGATGACATGATGCTATCAAAAGAAGGGGAGTCAATTCTGAGGCTGTATATTGCCGGGTGAAAGAGCTCCTCAAAAAGACCCTGGAAAACCTAAAAGAGGCCAAAACCTCTATAGAACTAATCCGTCCGAGGAAGACCCCGCAAAATCCTAGTGGTCTGGTCGCATCAATCAGCTCGCTTGGGATCATGTCTTCTTAGGGCTCCCCTGAAACGCTGGAAGAAGAAATTCACTGTCGAACCCTTACCTTAAAGCAACAAGCGAGAATGGACAAGAAAAAGAACCTTTCCACTTTCCCTACTATAACTTCTCTTTAATCAAAATCCATCCGTGTAGCCAGCCTTTGCTTTCTGTTGTTCTTATCAGTACAGTGAACAAGAAAGAATCCGCTATTTGAAGAACCTTACCAGGGTTAGAGTAAATGATATGAATCCAACAACTGATCACGTGCATGTACCTGAAGAACCGATTACAAGAAGCAAGGTTAAGAAGATTCAAGAGGCCTATACATTGCATCTTCAAAAGCTAGCTAGTGTACCGGTTGAAACAAAGACTTTTGAGCCCAAAAATCTTTATAGCATTAGCATATCAAATCAAGAAGATAATGGAGTGGCTGATATTGGAAAGTAATTAGAAGACTTGCCTTTGTTAGTTGAATTACCAATTAAGGAAATTATTAATGCCTTATTTGCTTCATTTTATATTTAATAGCATTTATTAATAGTTTGTATGAATTGCCTTATATTCTTCAATTTGTATTTAATAGCATTTATTAGCATTTATTAGTGGTTGGTGGCTGAACTTTATTTTGTTAGGGTTATCTTCTTGACCTATTTAAAGGCATGTAATATTCATGTTTGGGGGATTTTGTTGAATACAGAAAAAACCTTTGTGTTTTCTTGATAACCTTTTGGTGTTATTCTTTTTCAAACCTTGCTTTAGGTTTGATGTTTAAACCGATTCATTGAATTAGTTTTGATCAAGCTAATTCTGGAGTGAATTGTCTTGGTATCTAAGAGTGACCATCATAGATTCCAAGTTCGATCTAAGAGTCATTCATCTTCTAACCAGCTCTTGGTTGGAATCAATCCGTTAAGTTAGCTTTCTCTGTGAGCGTTTTGCAAGGATTCTAGAAGGACCTCTAGCTTTGCAAATTCCAGCATTGTATGCGCTTATCATTTGGTATCAGAGCATTTGGCCGACGTTCTTTGGCCGCTCTAGAGGTGAAATATCTTTACTGTTTTTTTTTTTTTTTTTTTTTATCAATTTTGTTTCTCTCTCAGATTCTTCAAAAAAAAAAAAAAAAAAAAAAAAAAAAAAAAAAAAAAAAAAGCCAGCCTTTACATTCTTGACGTAGTACCAAAAGCCTACCTTTGAGTGTTAAACACGAGTGTCCCTGAGTGAAATTTTTGTGAGAAGTGTGGTGAGGTCCCTTGATAACAAAATGTCACATAATGGAGAAGCAGTACCACCAGTACCACATCTTAATACAACCATTCTTCAAGCAATTCAAGGTATGATGGAAGATAGACAAGAAAGAAGGGCGCAACAACAAAGACAAGAACGAACATTACAAGAAGATGAAGGTATAGTAGTACAAGAAAGACAAGTTGATAGTAGATGGAGAGGAAGAAATAACCATGCAACTATTATGCAACCTAGAAGGATGGAAAGAGTACATGAAGATAGAGATGGGGGAGTTAAACTCAAAATCCTGCTCTTTTGTGGAACGGCAGATTCTAAGGCATACTTGCAGTGGGAAAGAAAGATAGAGCATGTGTTTGATTGCAACACCTATAGTGAAAATAAGAAGATGAGACTTGCTATTGCCGAATTTACCAATCATGCTGGTGATTGGTACCAACATCTCAAATCCGAGAGAAGAAGAAAAGAGGAGAATCCAATAGAGACATGGGAAGAACTTAAAGAAGCCATGAGAAAAAGGTATGTTCCAAAACATTATGAAAGAAATTTGAAAACTAAATTCCAAGGTTTGAGGCAAGGAACAAAAAGTGTGGCGGAATATTATCAAGAGATGGAAACTATGATGGAAAGAGCAAATGTTAGAGAAGAAAAAGAAGATACCATGTCTAGATTCCTTGGAGGTTTGAATCGAGAAATTGCTCATCTTGTTGACAGAAATCCACCACCATATCTGGAAGACATGTATCATTATGCTCTCAAAATTGAAGACCAATTGAAGGAAGAAAAAGAGCATTCAAAAAGGTACACATCACGAACTAACACCTTTTCAAATTCTAACACTTGGAACAAGGATAGTTTTGTGAATAGAAATGAATCAATGTCACCAAAAGAAAAGTTTGTAGCTGCTAAAAGAGTGGAAGCTGAGAGTTCCAATGGTAAAAAGAATGAAGCTTCAAAGACGGTAAAGGAGAAGTCTAGTTCTATCCAATGTTGGAAGTGTAAAGGGTTTGGACACATGAGCAAAGAGTGTGTTAATAAAAAAGTTATGGTGATAAGGAATGGTGTACTTGATTCAGATGATGAATGTGAGGATCATGATTCACAGCTTGTTGAAGAAATTGCAGCATATGATGATGAGTATGTTGAAGAAGGTAATTCCATATCTTTGATCACAAGAAGGGTACTCAATTTTCAAATCAAGGAAGAGAAATTTGAAGATCGGGAAAACTTGTTCTACACAAGATGTTTGATCAAAGGAAAACCATGCAGCTTGGTGATTGATAGTGGAAGTTGCACAAATGTGGTAAGCAGCTTCCTTGTAAAAAGACTTCAACTTTCTGTCCATCCCCATCCAAAACCATACAAACTTCATTGGTTAACAAACAAAGAAGAAATTAAGGTGAACTCCCAACTCTTATTTCTTTTATTCTTGGAAGATATAAAGATGAAGTTCTTTGTGATGTCGTACCAATGCATGCGGGGGACATCTTATTCGGCCGACCTTGGCAATATGATAGAAAGGTAACATTTGATGGTTTGATGAACAAGTATACTTTTACTTTGTGTGGGAAGAAATTTACTTCACTTCCATTGTCTCCATATGAAGTACATTGTGACCAATTGAAATTAGAGAAGAAAAGAAAAGAATCTGAAGAACAACAGTGGAGAGAAGAAACTAAGGTAAAGGTGAGAAAAAAAAAAGTGGAAAAAAAAAAAAACAATATTCAGTTCTTGTCCGGAAAGAACGAAGAATTTAATTTGAGGACAAATCCTTTTAAAGAAAAAGGGGATGATATGAATCCAACAACTGATCACGAGCATGTACCCGAATCTGTGTGAGATCTAATGGGTACCAACAACTGATCACGAGCATGTACCCGAAGCCTAGGTTTATTCAGAGAGTTAATTCATGGGTTCCTTTGATTCCGGATCTGTGTGAGATCTTCTTTCCCGGGAGGAAAAAACTCTTTGAATAAATTTGACTTATTCTTGGTTTAAGGCAGTTAATTCTTTCTTTGACCATACATCTGGAAAGAGAGTATTTAGATAATAAGGTCTTAAACAGTTTGTCCTTGTGATATGAATCCAACAACTGATCACGTGCATGTACCCGAAGGACCGATTACAAGAAGCAAGGTTAAGAAGATTCAAGAGGCCTATACATTGCATCTTCAAAAGCTAGCTAGTGTACCGGTTGAAACAAAGACTTTTGAGCCCAAAAATCTTTATAGCATTAGCATATCAAATCAAGAAGATAATGGAGTGGCTGATATTGGAAAGTAATTAGAAGACTTGCCTTTGTTAGTTGAATTACCAATTAAGGAAATTATTAATGCCTTATTTGCTTCATTTTATATTTAATAGCATTTATTAATAGTTTGTATGAATTGCCTTATATTCTTCAATTTGTATTTAATAGCATTTATTAGCATTTATTAGTGGTTGGTGGCTGAACTTTATTTTGTTAGGGTTATCTTCTTGGCCTATTTAAAGGCATGTAATATTCATGTTTGGGGGATTTTGTTGAATACAGGAAAAAACCTTTGTGTTTTCTTGATAACCTTTTGGTGTTATTCTTTTTCAAACCTTGCTTTAGGTTTGATGTTTAAACCGATTCATTGAATTAGTTTTGATCAAGCTAATTCTGGAGTGAATTGTCTTGGTATCTAAGAGTGACCATCATAGATTCCAAGTTCAATCTAAGAGTCATTCATCTTCTAACCAGCTCTTGGTTGAAATCAATCCGTTAAGTTAGCTTTCTCTGTGAGCGTTTTGCAAGGATTCTAGAAGGACCTCTAGCTTTGCAAATTCCAGCATTGTAGGCGCTTATCAGTAAACGAGTTTTTGAAAGCCGCCTATAGATTCTCAACAAGAAAGGAGCGAAGCTATGAGACCCCGAGTGTTTGAAAGAAAAGGAAAGAACAGAAAAGAGACCTACAAGGATGGATAGGTTCAGGTTTTCGGTTGATTCTTCACCTCAATAAATAAGGTCAGGTCATATCGAAAAAAGGGAAGGGAAGAGGTTGAGTCTTTCAAAGCTGCTAATTCCATTGATTATTGAACTGTAAACGAGAATGAATAAGGAGTCTTTCTCTTTGTTTACACTGAATAAATAGGTGAAGGAGTGAAAGAAGGGACAGACAGGACAGAAGTTTACTTACCTCCTTTACAGTTAAAGAATCAAAAGGCAATGGAAGGAGCAAAGCAACTCAAGAGTGAGCTTCTCGTTCTCTTAGTTAGGTTGCAGTAAATAAATAGGGAAGGTACATTAAGAAAGAAAGGGAAGGGAGTTACGGATTATGAATCTCTCTCTTTTCGTCAGGTTACAGAGTCAAGTAGGTTACAGAGTGAGGTTGTTCGTAAACTAGCTAGAATGAATAAGGAAAAGAAAAGGAAGGAGTCTTTCAGCTGCTAATCAATCCTTTTACTATCCCTTACAGCCAGCCGAGCAGCATCATATTTATTTAATCCTCTTCCTTCTTCTGTAAAGTTAAGGAGCAACCAAAGACGAGGGGAAGGTTCCGTTCTTCAATTCAATCAAATAGCTTGAGTTCCGGAAAGGAATAGAGATGAGGGAAAAGGGTGTCGGTTCAGTAGTCTTAGTTTAGAGATAGTAGTGAAAGAAAGGAGAAGAACGAGAAGCCGAGGTTCAGTAGGTCAGCAGTCTCTCATTCTTGCTTGTTGAGTCTGAACTTGTTTACGAGGGGAAGGAAAACTCCTAAGGAATATGAATATCTTTGACAGTTACAGCTAGCAGGTAAAGAGAAGAGAAGAGACCTATAGCACACACCTTCCTTTACTGAGTTCAATCAGAGTGAAACCAACCCTACACTACAGAAAGAGAGGGGAATGAGGGAATCTCAGCCAGCCACAACCGCCTATCCATCCTCCTTCCTATTTATACCACAGAAGGGAATGAGGGAATCTCAGGCAGCCTATTTACATTATGAGTGTTTGAAGCTCGAGACAAATACATTCTATTCTGACTGACTCCTTTCATTCATCTTCTTTTACAGTTACAGAAGGGAAAGAGAGTACATGAATTATTAGCTAGCTCCTTTACAAAGAATAATAGTAATAAATAGGTGCAGGAGAAAGAATCTTTAGTCTTGGCTCCTCCCGTCTTTCTTGACTTCCTGGTCCGGCTCATTCTTGTTGGTTGATTTCGTCTTGACTTTATGAATGAATAAGATAAGATAGAGTCAGGTTCAGGTTTGAGGTTGAGGCTTGAAAAGCAAAGCAGCCAATTCAATTCATTGACTCTAGAACAGGCAAGGATCAATCACCGATAGTCCCCCTTCTTGTAAACTCGGACAGGAAAAGAAAAGGGTTAAGCCTTGACTTCCTACTTCCCGGGCAGTCTCATTCTTCCTTCCTTCCTGCTTGTTGAGTCTCTCCATTCTTTCATTCTTTAGTAGTAGTTGTATTGTAGTTCAGTTAGAAGGTTCAGGTTACGGGTCAGGTGCAGGTTCCGCGGGCCGGGGCTTAGCTTCTCTTTCTTTCATTCATTCTCTTCTTCCGCACGCATACTAATTCACTACTATTAACTACTAGTACATTACATATTCCTTTTCCTGGAGTAACACAGCTATATAAACCGAACGCTGATTTGCCAGTGTAGTGTTTGAAGGTAAAGGAGAAAGAACCAAGCAGTGAGAAGAGGAGAGGGAAGAAGCAGGCAGGCAGTGAGACCTTGTGTACAGTGCAGTGAATAAATAGGTAAGTCAAGGCTCAGCTCAGTAGTAGTGATTGAGTTCCAATTAATCTTTAGGCTTTCACACTCCCCGTAAGGAAAAAGAAAGATCAGTGAAAGAGGTTATAGAATAGGTTCAAGAATCAATAGGTTATTGAGCAGTAAGTTTCATTCTAACTAAACACTATGAAACGAAGCAAAGCAAGCTCGACAAGGGAAGGGAGGAGAGAGAGAATAGAATGAATTTACCCTCTCATGGAAAGAAAGAAAGGTACGGAGGAGAGGAGTACTCAGTTTCACTTGCATTTCTCTTTTCTTCTTATTCACCGAGGTAACAAAGGGGAAGGAGCCAACCAACCAGTGAGAGTGAGACGAGAAGAGAACGAAAGGAGCTTTGACTCAACCAACTAACTGTAAGTAAAGGAGAGAGAGAAGAGAAAGAGCTTTCTTTGTTTACAGTTCAGGGCCAGCCAAGACAGACAGGTTACGCGTTCAGCTGTGAGATAAAGAAAAATATATGAGAGAAGGAAGGGACTATCGTAGAGACAAAGCAAAGGTGAAGTAGCGTCTTCATTTACTAGACCGGAAGAAAGTAA
Organism: Cucurbita pepo subsp. pepo; assembly: GCF_057944985.1. Lineage (NCBI taxonomy): Eukaryota > Viridiplantae > Streptophyta > Magnoliopsida > Cucurbitales > Cucurbitaceae > Cucurbita > Cucurbita pepo. The sequence continues at coordinate 6,132,731 of NC_141804.1, read as the reverse complement.
AGGACAGGGAGAGAGGAGCTAATCTTCCTTTCATGAGTCTCAGAATCAAAGGAAAGAAAGCAAGAGAGACCAGACAGACCAGATAGGTAGGCTCAAGTCAGGTTAATCAATAAGATAATAGGAAGAGGGAAGGGATTCAATGAATTGACTCAACCGGAATGGAAAGGACAGGGACAGAGGATTGAGCGAACGAAGCAGCTTTACCAACAAACAAACAGGTTCAGGATCAGGCTAATTAATAAATAAGGAGTCTTCTTTCTCTTTGTCTTTTCTTCCTTACCTTAAACCTGACAAGAAGAATCACAATACAATAGGTTCAATTCAAGATTGAATAGTAACAGAATACAGAATCAGGTTCAGGGAATACAAATACAGGTAAAGAAAAGAAAGCAAGAGCAAGGAGTTTACAGTCGGGCAAGGGCAGCAAGGAGAAGGAGACAGACAAGCCAGACAAGACACTTGACAGTTCCAGCAGGTAAAGAAAGAAGAGAGAACAGAGAAGAGAACGAGTGAAATCAAACACACCTATTCTCTATGTTACAGAGTGAAAGAACAGAAGCGAAGGAACAAAGAAAGAAAGAGTTAGAGAGTCAAGGGTCAGGCAGGAGGGGAGGAGCCAAGCAAAGTAGAATTAATCTTTCCTTAAACAAACCTCTGACTTAAAGAAAGAAACAAACAACACACCTATTTAGAACCAACTCAGTGAAAGAAAAGAGCTAGTTCAACCCCGTTCAGGTCAGGTCATATCGGAAAAGAAAAGGAAAGGGGCAGGTTACAGAGTTCCAGGATAGGATCATTAATCACATGCATTCTCTGATTCTTCTTCTTTCTATAAAGGTTAATAAAATAGCTAATAGCTTGACCTCCTTCAATCAGGCAGGAAACGGGCAAGGGAAGGAGTTCGGTTCAGTACTCTCTTCTTTCCTCGACTCTAAAGAAAGGTGATTGAGCTGATCTTTCTCTCTCTTAGGTTACAGTTAAAGAATACTGAAAGAACTACAACAAACAAACAACAGATAAAAGGGAAGGGGCAGGGGAAGGTACATTAATGCAGGGGAAGGTACATTAAGAAAGAAAGGGGAAGGTAAGGAATTAATGCTAATAGATAGCAGGGGCAGGTTCATCAGCTTCTCTTTCATTGAGTCTTAAGAATAATCAATAGGTGAAAGAAAAGAGCTAGTTCATTCATATGCTTTACCTTCTGAAAGAGTGAAAGAAGTAATAGTTCAGGACAGAAGAGAAGATGCTTTAACCTTAACCACCTATTTAACGAGTTAAAGCAAGAAAGGAATAAAATAGAGACTCAGGGGAAGAAGAATTTATAAGAGTTGAGAAACACTTGAGAATCCATACAGCCTATTTACTTCAATCAGACAGAGGAAAGAAAGCACAGAGAACAGAAGGACAGGACAGAAGGGAAGATGCTTGACTTTAACCTTGTTCCGGAAGGGAATATCATGAAAGAAGAATAGTACAACAGGGTTTCGCTTTAGTCTTAGTTTACAGTTCAAGAATAGGTGAAAGAAGAAAGAAGTATGTATAGTATAGGTCAGGTAATACACTAGACAAAAGGAGTCAAGTAAGTAGAGTAGGAGTAAGGAGAGTAGGAGTAAGGAGTAGGCAGAGGAGAGAGGAGTAGGATTAGTTAAAGAATGAATCTTGTTTCGTCTTACCTTACCGGAAAAGGTGAAATAGGAAGTAGGCAGCAGAGAGAGGAGAAAGACAAGAACAAGACAAGAAAATGAGAAGAAATAGAGTATTAGGGGGACAGGGTATTAGTTATCTACAGATACTAATTATTAGTTCTAGTCGTTCTTGTAGTTCTTTCTCCTAGTAGTTCTTTCTGATAAGATAAGGAAATCAACTACAAGAAGAGTAAGATTCGGATTACCTTGTTGATCGAATATCTCAAGGCAAGAACACTTGATTGAGATTCGAATCACTCCACAAGCAAGATCGATCATGTCTAGCTTGAATGACTCTTGATCAAATATCTCAAACACTTGTTTGAGATTCGAATCACTCCACAAGCAAGATTGATCATGTCGAGCTTGAATGATTCTACATGCAACCTAAACTACATAGAATTGCAAAGAAACTTAGTCATTGGCTAAAGAAAAGCACAAATGCTTCTTTTACTATATTTTCCAAGTCTACCTTACAAATACAACATACATGGCTTTATATAGCCTCAAAATGAAACCATTAAAGGCATTCCAAAAGTTGTAACATTCATATTTAATGACCATAATTAGCCATTAGGTAATTGTAACCTAACTGAAATAAAAAGTCTTAAAATACAATAAATTGTAATCCACCCAAAATTAATAACAATCAAACTTCATTTTTCTTCAATGTGGCATGAATTGAAACATCTTTTGATAATTTTGACAAATTTTTCTTCACATCTTCATTGAAGTATATTGTATGATTGATGTCTCTTGGTTCATATCATTCTCCACTTCTTCAAGAGGATTCGTCCTCGAATCTATTTGTGAAACTTTGCTGCAAAAAATAAGTTATGGAAATACAAAAGACCTCACAACACTCTCTCACGTGTATATACTCAAGAAATTTTAGGCCACTCTGTTTGCACTCATTACATAAATTAAGCTATCATTCTCACCTCAAAATTTTAAATAGAGCAAAGATTGAATTTTGAACTCTGGGTCCATTAAAAACTAAAAAAGATAAAGATAAATAAAAATCAAATTGAGAAGAAACGCAAAGGAAACATATATCCGATCTTGAGCCTGAAGCTCTGATACCAAATGATAAGATAAGGAAATCAACTACAAGGAGAGTAAGATTCGGATTACCTTGTTGATCGAATATCTCAAGGCAAGAACACTTGATTGAGATTCGAATCACTCCACAAGCAAGATCGATCATGTCTAGCTTGAATGACTCTTGATCAAATATCTCAAACACTTGTTTGAGATTCGAATCACTCCACAAGCAAGATTGATCATGTCGAGCTTGAATGATTCTACATGCAACCTAAACTACATAGAATTGCAAAGAAACTTAGCCATTGGCTAAAGAAAAGCACAAATGCTTCTTTTACTATATTTTCCAAGTCTACCTTACAAATACAACATACATGGCTTTATATAGCCTCAAAATGAAACCATTAAAGGCATTCCAAAAGTTGTAACATTCATATTTAATGACCATAATTAGCCATTAGGTAATTGTAACCTAACTGAAATAAAAAGTCTTAAAATACAATAAATTGTAATCCACCCAAAATTAATAACAATCAAACTTCATTTTTCTTCAATGTGGCATGAATTGAAACATCTTTTGATAATTTTGACAAATTTTTCTTCACATCTTCATTGAAGTATATTGTATGATTGATGTCTCTTGGTTCATATCATTCTCCACTTCTTCAAGAGGATTCGTCCTCGAATCTATTTGTGAAACTTTGCTGCAAAAAATAAGTTATGGAAATACAAAAGACCTCACAACACTCTCTCACGTGTATATACTCAAGAAATTTTAGGCCACTCTGTTTGCACTCATTACATAAATTAAGCTATCATTCTCACCTCAAAATTTTAAATAGAGCAAAGATTGAATTTTGAACTCTGGGTCCATTAAAAACTAAAAAAGATAAAGATAAATAAAAATCAAATTGAGAAGAAACGCAAAGGAAACATATATCCGATCTTGAGCCTGAAGCTCTGATACCAAATGATAAGATAAGGAAATCAACTACAAGGAGAGTAAGATTCGGATTACCTTGTTGATCGAATATCTCAAGGCAAGAACACTTGATTGAGATTCGAATCACTCCACAAGCAAGATCGATCATGTCTAGCTTGAATGACTCTTGATCAAATATCTCAAACACTTGTTTGAGATTCGAATCACTCCACAAGCAAGATTGATCATGTCGAGCTTGAATGATTCTACATGCAACCTAAACTACATAGAATTGCAAAGAAACTTAGCCATTGGCTAAAGAAAAGCACAAATGCTTCTTTTACTATATTTTCCAAGTCTACCTTACAAATACAACATACATGGCTTTATATAGCCTCAAAATGAAACCATTAAAGGCATTCCAAAAGTTGTAACATTCATATTTAATGACCATAATTAGCCATTAGGTAATTGTAACCTAACTGAAATAAAAAGTCTTAAAATACAATAAATTGTAATCCACCCAAAATTAATAACAATCAAACTTCATTTTTCTTCAATGTGGCATGAATTGAAACATCTTTTGATAATTTTGACAAATTTTTCTTCACATCTTCATTGAAGTATATTGTATGATTGATGTCTCTTGGTTCATATCATTCTCCACTTCTTCAAGAGGATTCGTCCTCGAATCTATTTGTGAAACTTTGCTGCAAAAAATAAGTTATGGAAATACAAAAGACCTCACAACACTCTCTCACGTGTATATACTCAAGAAATTTTAGGCCACTCTGTTTGCACTCATTACATAAATTAAGCTATCATTCTCACCTCAAAATTTTAAATAGAGCAAAGATTGAATTTTGAACTCTGGGTCCATTAAAAACTAAAAAAGATAAAGATAAATAAAAATCAAATTGAGAAGAAACGCAAAGGAAACATATATCCGATCTTGAGCCTGAAGCTCTGATACCAAATGATAAGATAAGGAAATCAACTACAAGGAGAGTAAGATTCGGATTACCTTGTTGATCGAATATCTCAAGGCAAGAACACTTGATTGAGATTCGAATCACTCCACAAGCAAGATCGATCATGTCTAGCTTGAATGACTCTTGATCAAATATCTCAAACACTTGTTTGAGATTCGAATCACTCCACAAGCAAGATTGATCATGTCGAGCTTGAATGATTCTACATGCAACCTAAACTACATAGAATTGCAAAGAAACTTAGCCATTGGCTAAAGAAAAGCACAAATGCTTCTTTTACTATATTTTCCAAGTCTACCTTACAAATACAACATACATGGCTTTATATAGCCTCAAAATGAAACCATTAAAGGCATTCCAAAAGTTGTAACATTCATATTTAATGACCATAATTAGCCATTAGGTAATTGTAACCTAACTGAAATAAAAAGTCTTAAAATACAATAAATTGTAATCCACCCAAAATTAATAACAATCAAACTTCATTTTTCTTCAATGTGGCATGAATTGAAACATCTTTTGATAATTTTGACAAATTTTTCTTCACATCTTCATTGAAGTATATTGATATGAACCAAGAGACATCAATCATACAATATACTTCAATGAAGATGTGAAGAAAAGGTTGTCAAAATTATGAAAAGATGTTTCAATTCTGCTACATTGAAGAAGAATAAAGTTTGATTGTTGTAAATTCTGGGTGGGTTACGTTACAATTTAGAGTAATTTAGAGTTATTGTAGTATTTTAAAACTTTTTATTTACTTTAGGTTACAAGTTACAATTACATAATGGCTAATTATGGCCATTAAGTAGGAATGTTACAACTCTTGGAGCCTCTCATAGTTTCATTTTTTAGGCTATATAAAGCCATGTATGTTGTATTTGTAAGAGACTTGAAAAATATTATTAAAGAAGCATTTGTGCTCTTTTTTAGCCAATGGCTAAGTTTCTTTGCAATTCTATGTAGTTTAGATTGCATGTAGAATCATTCAAGCTCGACATGATCAATCTTGCTTGTGGAGTGATTCGAATCTCAAACAAGTGTTTGAGATATTTGATCAACAAGAGTCATTCAAGCTAGACATGATCGATCTTGCTTGTGGAGTGATTCGAATCTCAATCAAGTGTTCTTGCCTTGAGATATTCGATCAACAAGGTAATCCGAATCTTACCCCCCTTGTAGTTGATTCCTTATCTTATCATTTGGTATCAGAGCTTCAGGCTCAAGATCGGATATATGTTTCCTTTGCGTTTCTTCTCAATTTGATTTTTATTTATTTTCATCTTTTTAGTTTTTAATCGACCCAGAGTTCAAAATTCAATCTTTGCTCTATTTAAAATTTTGAGAGGTGAGAAAGAGAGCTTCATTTGTGTAACTGAGTGTAAAAAGAGTGTCCTAAAATTTCCTTGAGTGTATACTCGTGAGGAGAGTGTTGTGAGGTCCTTCGTATTTCCATAACTTATTTTTTGCAGCAAAGTTTCACAAATAGATTCGAGGACGAATCCTCTTGAAGAAGTGGAGAATGATATGAACCAAGAGACATCAATCATACAATATACTTCAATGAAGATGTGAAGAAAAGGTTGTCAAAATTATGAAAAGATGTTTCAATTCTGCTACATTGAAGAAGAATAAAGTTTGATTGTTGTAAATTCTGGGTGGGTTACGTTACAATTTAGAGTAATTTAGAGTTATTGTAGTATTTTAAAACTTTTTATTTACTTTAGGTTACAAGTTACAATTACATAATGGCTAATTATGGCCATTAAGTAGGAATGTTACAACTCTTGGAGCCTCTCATAGTTTCATTTTTTAGGCTATATAAAGCCATGTATGTTGTATTTGTAAGAGACTTGAAAAATATTATTAAAGAAGCATTTGTGCTCTTTTTTAGCCAATGGCTAAGTTTCTTTGCAATTCTATGTAGTTTAGATTGCATGTAGAATCATTCAAGCTCGACATGATCAATCTTGCTTGTGGAGTGATTCGAATCTCAAACAAGTGTTTGAGATATTTGATCAACAAGAGTCATTCAAGCTAGACATGATCGATCTTGCTTGTGGAGTGATTCGAATCTCAATCAAGTGTTCTTGCCTTGAGATATTCGATCAACAAGGTAATCCGAATCTTACCCCCCTTGTAGTTGATTCCTTATCTTATCATATATTGTATGATTGATGTCTCTTGGTTCATATCATTCTCCACTTCTTCAAGAGGATTCGTCCTCGAATCTATTTGTGAAACTTTGCTGCAAAAAATAAGTTATGGAAATACAAAAGACCTCACAACACTCTCTCACGTGTATATACTCAAGAAATTTTAGGCCACTCTGTTTGCACTCATTACATAAATTAAGCTATCATTCTCACCTCAAAATTTTAAATAGAGCAAAGATTGAATTTTGAACTCTGGGTCCATTAAAAACTAAAAAAGATAAAGATAAATAAAAATCAAATTGAGAAGAAACGCAAAGGAAACATATATCCGATCTTGAGCCTGAAGCTCTGATACCAAATGATAAGATAAGGAAATCAACTACAAGGAGAGTAAGATTCGGATTACCTTGTTGATCGAATATCTCAAGGCAAGAACACTTGATTGAGATTCGAATCACTCCACAAGCAAGATCGATCATGTCTAGCTTGAATGACTCTTGATCAAATATCTCAAACACTTGTTTGAGATTCGAATCACTCCACAAGCAAGATTGATCATGTCGAGCTTGAATGATTCTACATGCAACCTAAACTACATAGAATTGCAAAGAAACTTAGCCATGGGCTAAAGAAAAGCACAAATGCTTCTTTTACTATATTTTCCAAGTCTACCTAATACAACATACATGGCTTTATATAGCCTCAAAATGAAACTATTAAAGGCATTTCAAAAGTTGTAACATTCATACTTAATGGTCATAATTAGCCCTTATGTAATTGTAACCTAAAGTAAATAAAAACTCTTAAACTACATTAATGAAATACAATAACTCTAAATTGTAATCCACCCAAAATTTATCACATGAAACTTCATTCTTCTTCATTGTGACATGAATTGAAATACTTTTGATGATTTCAACAATATTTTCTTCACATTTTCATTGAAGCATATTGTATGATTGATGTCTCTTGGTTCATATCACTTTCTCTTGGTAGTTCTCTTAGGGAAGACAAAAGTAGGTTATCCTTTGACAATTAATATTCTTTCTTAGTAGGGAAGACAGAAAGAGGTTATCCTTCTCTTACAATACTCTTTCTTAGGGAAGACAGAAGTAGGCTATCCTTCTTACAATACACTCTCCTCTCGACAGGGAAGGCTTGACTCTTCATTGTTTGTTCTCTTCCAACCTAGCCTGTTCCGTAAACTCTAATGAATAAGGAGTTGAGTTGCCAGTTCACTCTAATAAATTCATCCTCCTTGGCTTGATTGAGTTTACCTTCTTCAAACAAACACAGTAAAGGTGAAGAAAGAGTCTAACTCCAGGCCTGTTCCTTCCAACACCTAGCCTGGCCCGGAAACTCTCATATGCATCTTTACTTGAGGCTTGAAATGAAACACTTTCTCTCTCATCTAAAAGAGTATAATAGAAAGCAAGCAGCAAGCAAGCAAGAAGAAAGAGAACGAAGAGAATGAAGAGAACGAAAGACAGAGCAGGGACAGCCCGAGCTAGCAATCAAGAAAAGAAAGAAAGAAAGCAAGCAGCAAGTTACGGCAACTCTAATGAATTAGTCTTGAGTTCAGTCTTACAATTCAACGAATAAATAAAGTATTAGGGGGACAGGGTATTAGTTATCTAGAGATACTAGTTATTAGTTCTCTATCTCTCTCTTTCGACAGGGAAGACAAAAGAAGGTTAGCCTTTGTACAATACTCTTTTCTCTCCTTCTTAAGGGAAGACAAAAGAAGGTTAGCCTGAATACAATACATTCTCTTCTTCGACAGGGAAGACAGAATAAGGTTATCCTTTTTACACAATCCATTCCCCTCTTCTTCTTACAGAGTCCACCTTCAAACAAAGACTGTAAATGTAAACTCAGACAGACAAACAAACAAACAGACAAGCTTCAGGCAAGCCAGGCAGGGGAAGCAGAGCAGAGCAGAGCGCAGAGCAGCCAGCAGTAGTTAAGCTTAAGCTAAGGTTACATACAGACAGAGCAACCAGGAGAGGAGCGAGCGAGCGAGTAGATAGACCAGGGCAAGAGCAGGCAGAGCAAGCAACCAGGTAAGGTAAGTCAGACAGACAAGACAAGACAAACAAGACAGGTTACACAGACAACAGCAGAGGAGAGCAGACAGAGAGAGCAACCAGGTAAAGTAAGTCAAACAGACAAAGAAAGACAAGACAGGTTACGCGCAGACAGAGAAGAGAACAAAAGAAGAGAGAGAATGATAAGCGCCTACAATGCTGGAATTTGCAAAGCTAGAAGTTCTTCTAGAATCCTTGCCAAAACGTTCACAGAGAAAGCTAACTTAACGGATTGATTCCAACCAAGAGCTGGTTAGAAGATGAATGACTCTTAGATCGAACTTTGGTCACTCTTAGATACCAAGACAATTCACTCCAGAATTAGCTTGATCAAAACTAATTCAATGAATCGGTTTAAACATCAAACCTAAAGCAAGGTTTGAAAAAGAATAACACTAAAAGGTTATCAAGAAAACACAAAGGTTTTTTCTGTATTCAACAAAATCCCCCAAACATGAATATTACATGCCTTTAAATAGGCCCAGAAGATAACCCTAACAAAATAAAGTTAAGCCAGAGAGAGAGAGTAATTAAGCCAACAAAGCAAGCAGGAGAATAAACAAGCCAGCAAAAAAACCAACCAAGCAGGAGCAGGCGGAGAGAGCAGTTATAAGCAGGACAGGAGAACAGGCGGAGCAGTTTTAAGCCAGCAGGAGAAAAAAGAAAGGCAGTTAACCCAGCAAGCAGGAAGGAAGGAAGGAGCAGTTACGCCAGAACAGTTAAGCAGGAGAAGAAAGAGTAGTTCCGTTACGCCAGTTAAGTTTCATTGATTGATTCTAACTAAACAAACACATTGAAGCATCCAGACAAAAAGGTTAGCTTGACTTACCTCCAACAATCAGGGAATATTGTCAACAAAGAAAGGGGCAGGTTCAGTCTTTCAAAGCAGCTAACTCCTGAACATTTCCTCTTTAACTACTAACTCAATCATTAATAGCTCAACTGTAAATAAAGTCTCATTCATCTTGTCTTGCTTCAGTCTTTCAAACACAGTAAAGGTTCAGCAGGAGTGATTGATCATTAATAAGTAGGTTCAGTAACTCAGCAGAAGGAATAAGGAATCAAGAGTTTCCCTTCTTTACAGTTAAATAAAGAATAGATAGAATAACAAACACAATAATAAGTCAGTAAGAGTAAGGAGTAAAGAGTCAGAAGTCAATCATTAAGGATCAAGATCATAGACAGAGCTAAGATTCCCCAGCTAGTTCAGTTGTCAGTTCCAGCAGGTAAAGAACACAGAAGAAAGAGAGAGCAGTTACGTAGGAGCAGACATACAGAGAAAAGAAAGAAGAGAGAGAGCAAGCAAAGCAAGCAAGCTGTTATGCAGGAAGCGCAAGCAAGGGAAGGAGGGAGAACAAGCAAGCCAAGCAAGTAGACAGAGAGAGAGATAGCAAGGCAAGCAAGGGCAAGCAGTTAGTTACGCAGGAGAGAGAAGAAAAGAGAACAAGCAGGCAGAGCAGTTAAGACTGCAAGCAGAAAGGTAAGAAAAGAACAGTTAATTAAGTTAAGTAAGTAACCGGGAAAGAACAGAGAAAGAAGGTTACGGTTAATCAGTAATAGTCCTGAACAGCAAGCAAGAAAGAGCAAGCAAAGCAAGCAGTCAAGGCAGTTAGTTAGTTAAGCCAGCAAGCAGGAAAGGGGAAAGAGAGAAAGAAGAGAAGAGCAGTTACGTTACGCCAGAGTAGTTAAGCCGGAGCAGACAGAAAGAACGAACAAGTACGTTACGCCGGAACAGTTAAGTTTGTTTGATTGATTGATTCTAAACACTATTCAGCAGCCAGACTGTAAAGAAAGAAAGAAAGGTTAGCTTGACTTCCCTCCGAAGGTCATAAAGTCAAAGAAAGTCAAGAAAGGGGCCGGGGAGGCGCAGGTTCAGTTCAGTCTTTCAAAGCAAGCTGCAGCTAACTCCTTGATTCTAGAACTCACAGTAAAGGAAAGATATAATGAATCATCTTGAGTAGAGTCTTACTTAGAGGGAAGTAATAAATAGTGTATAGTGTGAAAGGAGTTTGTTTGACTTAATGATCAGTTTACCTCGGGAAAGAAGAGAAATAGGTTTGGAGAAAGAATAAGGAATCAAGAGTTTCCCTTGTTTGTTTACAGTTAAAGAATAGAATAATAACTCACACAATAACAAGAATGAAGTCAGTAAGAGTAGTAAGAGTCAGTCAGGTAGTCAGGAGAAAGATCAGAGCCCGAGCTAGCTAAGATTCCCCTTCTTCCCAGCCAGTTTACAGTTGCAGCTAGCAGGTAAAGAACAATAGAGAAGAGTAGAGTAGTTCAACCTGAGCGAGGGGACAGTTCCTTCCATCAAACACGTTTCTTTTACCTTTGGGAGGTTCGGAAGTAGTGATTGGATTAAGAGTAGTGATTGTATTGAGTTACAGAGTGATTGAATAGTGGAATCAGGAAAAGGTGAGTGAGCTAATCTTCCTTTAAGTCAGGAGTGAGCTAATCTTCCTTTCAGTTGAGAATAAGAAAGAGAGAAAAAGGAAAAGAAAAGGAGCCAAGTCCCTCGATAGGGAGAGGAGGCAAAGTCAGGTTCGTCACTTTACCACCTTCCTTGTAAAAGAGTGAAATCAGGAGGAGCGAGCTTGAGAGAAGAGAGAGTAGAGATAGAAGAAAGTCTTCCCTCTTTCAAACAAAGACTGTAAACTCAGATAAGATAGGATAAGGATAGTCAATCAATCGTTCAGTAGTTGAGGAATGGAAGAGTTTTGTCTTGACTCTACCTTCAGTAAAGGAGAAGGAAGAAAGAGATAAAGGAGTAGAGTTATAGAGTAAGTAGTTGGTTGTTCAGGAGCAGGAGAAAGAGCAGGAGCCCAAGTTCAGTTCCTTCATTCAGAGTAGTGTTCAGTTCTACAACTAGAATGAATGGAATATGCTTTGTTTGGTTACAGTTAAAGAAGGTGAAGGAAGAACAAGACAAGAATAGGTATAGGAGTGAGTGAAAGAGCTTGACCTGTAGGGAGAGGAGTGTCGGAGTTTACAGAGTAGTGATTGAATAAAGAGGAAGGGAATACAGGACAGGGGCAAGAGTTCAATCTCATCTTGCATTAATCCTCAGTCTTTACAGTTAGTAAAAGAATAACTCACAATAAGGGAATTAATAGAGGAAAGAAAGAAGAAAGGAAAGGGCAAGGCAAGGAAGGGGTGAAACCCTGAGACCCGTAGGGCGAAGAGGTGAAACCACGAGACCAAAGGGAGAGGGGTGAGGTTCAGTCTTTCAACACTTGATGAATAAAGAGAAAGATAAAGGAGTAAAGGAGCAGGAACAGGAGCAGGAGTTCCGGTTGTTCAGTTTCATCTTTAGGCTGGCTTTCGAACAGTAAAGAAAGAGAAAGAGAAAGGCTATTAGGTTAGGTTACGTACAGAGTGCAAGGAGAAGAAATAAATGAATGGCATGCTGCTCTCTCTTTTCTAATGAATGAATGAATGGCATGCTGCTCTCTCTTTTCTAAAGAAAGGTTATGGAGTTCTTGATAATGAAGAGAATATGCGACAACGAGGCAAGGCAAGCAACAAAGAGTGAAATCAGGAAGTCAAAGAAAGGGGAAAGGGGAATGAGGTTACAAGAGAGTCCAGTCAAGTCCATTATTAAGAATACATAGGGCGAGCAGTCAAAGAAGGCAGACAGGCAGCGGAGAGTGCATCTTTCTTACAGTTACAGGCAGGAGAGTAAAAGAAAGAGGCCAAGCAAGCCACTTTAACGAGTTGTAGAGAGAGAAGAGAGAGAGGGGTGAAGACTTGAGACTCTCCGGGCGAAGAGGCGAAGACGCGAGACGAGAAGAGGCGCGAAGCGGCTCGACTCGACTCGACTGTAAAGGAGAGGGAGGAGAGGGGCAGGGCAGGCAGGTTCAGTAGTTAAGGTAAGGAGAAATCATCGGAAGCTGGCTGAAGGGTCAGTAGTGATTGATTGATTGATTGAGGTTACACAGTGAGTGTGAAAGAAAGAGTCTTTGTTTGTGTTTGATTGAATAAATAGAAAGAAAAGAAATAGGGTAGGGCAGGGCAAGCAAGAAGCAAAGCAATAAGACAGACCAGAAAGAATAGGTAAGTAAGGTAGGCGAATGAGTGAGTTCAGGAAGGTGAAGGTTAATCAGTAATAGTGTCCTGTTAAACGAGAATGAATAAAGGAGTGTTTCGGCTTTCTTTCCCTTGTTTACAGGAGAGGACATTCATTAGCTGCAGCGGCTTGGCTTTACCTCGGGAAATGACCTCTTTAATAGGGAGAGGTGAACAAGTGAATGAGTTCCCTTCCAAAACTCTCTTTCGGCTTAGTTTACAATTCAAGAATAGGTGAAAGAAGAAGAAGATAGTCCTTTACAGCTTAAGGGCAAGGAGAAAGAATACATCCATAGGTGTTCAGGCAGGGAGAGTAGTAAATGAGTGAAAGAAAGGATCCATCCATCCAGCAAGAGAAGAACAAAGAAGAAATAGAGTAGTCAGGAGCAGAGAAGCCAGACAAGACAGACCCTTTACCCAGTCTTTGAAGGGACAGGCAGCAATGAGACAGACAGACCTTCTTCAATCAATCAGAAGGGAATGAGTAAGTAGGCAAGGCAGCAGACAGAGGGAGGAGTTACATCAGGTTAAGTAAAGGAGTGAAAGCAAGCAAGAAAAGAAAAGAAGGTTACGTACGGTGATTGAGCTTGACCTGATTCTCATACAGCCTATTAAATTACCTCTAAATGAAATGACCTCTTTAATAAGGCGTAAAAGGTTGAGTCGAATGAATAAGGAAAGGAGTCTCTCTCGTTGATAGTTCCATCAGGAATAAAACAAAGAAGAAAGAAAGCTAGGCTAGCTTGGCAAGGTCAGTCAGGTAATATCTATCCGGTCAGGGGCAGGCAATGGAATCCAGAGGCAAAGGAGAGAAGCAGGGAAGTGAAGGAGAATCTATTTCATATGCTTTAGCGAGTAAGTGTTTGAATCAATAAGTTCAGAAGTAGTTCAGTAGTTCAGCAGTCTGTCTCATTCAAGAATAAAGAGTAGCGAAGCTGCGAGAAGAGTCTTTCCTTTCTCTTTTTTACCTTGTTCAATCAGCAGGGTTACGAGAATATTCTTTGTATAGGGAAGTTTACCTCGTTCAATCAAAGAGCTACTGAACCTGATGGAACTAACTCTTTGACTCTCCTCTAAGTAAGAAAGATGAATGAAAGTTGCCTCCTCTCCCTATTTATTCCTTCACAAGGTAATTTGGAAGTCAAGACGAAAGAAATTCAATCAAGATCAGCTCATTGACCTTCTTTCATTTTCTTCTTCTGCCTTCACCGATATTCCCTTCTGTTCTGGTTCGTTATTCTTTCACTCACTGTAACCCCTCAAGATTCATTCGACTCAATCAACTTTAACCTTAAACCTTTTCTTTCCTGAACCTCTTCTTCTTTCTTCTGCTTTCAAGACTGAACCGAAACAAACCCTTTTCCTTCTTTCACTCGGTAAGTAAACAGGACGGACGATTCTGCCTCCTTCTTTCACTATCTCTTTAACTGTAAGTGTTGAAAGTCAAGACTGAACTCAACGTAAACTGGGTAAAGTGGCTTAGCTTCGCCCCTAAACCTGTAGGTAAAGCTGGTTCGCTTCGCTCCTGAACTACTGAACCTGAACATTACCATTACCTGAATTCAGTTCTTGTGAGTTATTCTTGAACAGTAAAGAAAGCATATGAAATTCATTTACTGTAAACACTCAAGATTAATGAGAGTGAACGAAGGGAGACTCAGAATGAGACTTGACAATTCTATCTAAATCATAAGGATCAAGAAAGAAGGACGAAGACTCAGACAAGATGAATGAGACAGACTTTACAGTTCAAGAATCAATAGGAAAAGAAAGGAAGAAGAAGAAGATATTCCTTTACTGTCGAGTAAATCAAAGAAAAGAGAATTGAAAGACTGAAGCAAGACAAGAACAATTATCCTTAGCAAGAGAAGATGAATGAGACAGACCTACTGAACGAGCCTTCTTTCACTCTGAGGTAAAGCTAACTGAATGAAATGCTTCACCGGCCGGAACCTGACGAGCCTGAACCGTAACCTAATTGAACTACTGAACCTATATAGTGTTTGACTAAATGAATTAGCAGCTTTTCAAGGCTCAACCTCAAACCCGGATTATTCTGAAGGAAGGTCAAGCTATTTGAAGAACCAGAACGTCTATTCCCGGAACCTATTCAAACAATGAATGAAATCCCGAACTGTAAGTCAAGAAGAAAGAGGAATGAATGAGAGTTTACAGAAAGAGAAGCTCATCAACCTGAATTTTCTTCTTCTGCCGGAACCGATATTCCTTCCCTGACCGGAACTACTCTACTCTGATTACCTGATTGTGATTGAACAATGAAAGACTGAATCGATGGATATTCCCTGACCATAACTACGATATGACCTTACTACTTGACAGGAGAGTCTATTCTAGAAAGAAGGAACCTGAATCGAGAGGCTACTGAACCTGACCCTTATAGAGAATGAATTGATTGAAGAAGAAAATGAAAGAGAAGCGACTTAACCCCTAGTTACCTGACCTTCCCTGATATGAACCAAGAGACATCATTCATACAATATACTTCAATGAAGATGTGAAGAAAATGTTGTCAAAATTATCAAAAGAGGTTGCAATTCATGTCACATTGAAGAGGAATGAAGTTTGATGGTTATAAATTTTGGGTGGGTTACAATTTAGAGTAATTTAGAGTTATTGTATTTTAAGACATTTTATTTACTTTAGGTTACATTTACATAAAGGCTAATTATGGCCATTAAGTATGAATGTTACAACTTTTGGAATGCCTTTAATAGTTTCATTTTGAGGCTATATAAAGCCATGTATGTTGTATTTGTAAGGTAGACTTGAAGATATAGTAAAAGAAGCATTTATGCTCTTCTTTAGCCAATGACTAAGTTTCTTTGCAATTCTATGTAATTTAGGTTGCATGTAGAATCATTCAAGCTCGACATGATCAATCTTGCTTGTGGAGTGATTCGAATCTCAAACAAGTGTTCTTGCGTTGAGATATTTGATCAACAAGAATCATTCAAGCTAGACATGATCGATCTTGCTTGTGGAGTGATTCGAATCTCAAACAATATTCTTGTCTTGAGATATTCGATCAACAAGGTAATCCGAATCTTACTCCCCTTGTAGTGATTCCTTATCTTATCATTCCCCTATTCAAATAATGAATGAAATCCGGAAACCTTTGCTTCTACTGATATTACCAGAATTACCTGATTGAACATAACTGGCCGATTCTGATTGAAGAAAAAGAGTACAATGAAATCCTCTCCCTATTCTGTCTGGTCTCATTGCTGAGCTACTGAACCTACTTACTCCTTCCTTTCCTATTATTAATGATCAAGAAAGAACTCCAAGTAAAGAACTCCTTTCCCTTATACTGAATACTGATGGAACTCGGCTCGGTAAACTCGTTCTCTTTTCTTTCCCAGGTCACAGAAGAAGAAACCGACAGCTTTTTCCTTCTTTCATTCAATCCTTCACGGTAACCAGATTGAACTCCGTAACCTGAACCTATTTATACCCAATTTCACTCCTCTCCCTCTCGCTTGCTTGAAGAACTGTAAACAACGATTCAACCTCAACCCTTTGACTATGTTTACAGTTCAAGAAGAAGAAGAAACAAACCGAAAGCTAGCCGAAAGAGAGTTGTAAGTGAAAGAAGAAATGGAGTTAGCTTCCAGTCGAGTAAATTCATTAATTAGATTAGCTGCTTGCTTTGAAAGACTCAACCTCTATTGAACTTGATTAAAGAGTCAAAGAGGAATACTCCTTCCTATTAAATCAATACTTCTTTACCAGATGGAACAGTAAGAAGAATCAACCCTGGGCTTGGCTATCCTTTCTTTCTTGCTTTCTTTCTTTGACTGGGTAGCATAGGCTGGCTGTATGGCGGCTGAGAGTAAGGTCAAGCTCATTCACTTATTCTATTGGTCTCATTCCCTTCTTTCTGTCTGTCTGTTTTCACTCCTTAACTACTGAACCATTACTTATTTCCCTTCTTTCTGTAGGTCTCTTTCTTCTCTTCCTGACCCAGATGGAACTGTAAAGTGGCTTGGCTCCTTTATTTCTTTACTTACTTACCTATTTAGCTTATTTATTCAATCGAGTTCACGTTCACTCCTGGCTGGACTATGACTTCTGTCCCTTCTTTCACTCCTCTCCCTGTAGGTCGAGCGGTTTCACTCCTTAGCTGCTTTGAAAGACACTCTGAAAATGAAAGAAAGCTTTGCTCCTTCCCCCTTAACTTACCTATTTATTCACAGTAACTTCATTAACCTTCTTGCTTGAACTGCTGAGCCATTACCTATTTACCTTCCGATGAATGAGACAGAACCTCTCTCTTCGATATTACCTGACCTGAACTGTAAACTCAACCACTACTGAACTTGAACCTCTCCAACTCGTTAAAGCAATTCCATTTCCTGCCTCTATCTCTCCAACTAACTCGTCTTCTTTCGTAACCTTATTCCCGGAGCTACTTCTCCTTTATTTACAGTAGGGGAGAGGAAAGAAAAGAAGAAGAAAGATGAATGAGCCGGAACTCTCTCTGGCTGGAAGGAAGGACTAAACTCCTACTCCTACTGATTGAGCTCTGTAACATTTTCCTGTATTCTCCCTGACTGACTGACTGG
The DNA here is from genome assembly GCF_057944985.1 of Cucurbita pepo subsp. pepo. NCBI lineage: Eukaryota > Viridiplantae > Streptophyta > Magnoliopsida > Cucurbitales > Cucurbitaceae > Cucurbita > Cucurbita pepo. The sequence continues at coordinate 6,115,191 of NC_141804.1, read as the reverse complement.
AACTTACCTTCTTTCACTCCTCGTCTCGCTGCTTGGCCCCTTTGATGATATTCCCTGGCTGAAGCGTCACAAAGAAGTCTGGGAGAGGAAAGAGACTGATGAACCTATTCTGTGGACTCCTTCCCCTGTCGGTAAAGCTGGGAAGCTCCTTTGCTGCTGAACCTGTCCTGTCGGCCGCTGCTGCAGCTAATTCATTTCCATTTACTCTCTACTGTAGATTATTAAGTAGATTAATTGTAACTACTGGCCCGGCCCTAGCTTGGCTGGACTATGACTTCTTCCCCTTCACCCTTCGCTCCTTGCCCTTAACCTCTCCTCTCAGTAAAGCAATTCTATTTCCTTCACCTCTACAACTAGGCTGGCTTGGATTAGAATGATGTTGGTGTGCTTTTCTTTGAGCTCATTCACCTTCTTTCACTGTAACCTCCTGGCTGGCCGGCCTGCCTCTCTCTGCATTCTCCTTTCTTTTCCTTCTTTCACAGTAAAAACGTAAACTAAGACTCAACGATTCTTTCTCCTTCACTCCTCTCCCTTTGGTCGAGCTGTTTCACTCCTTGCTCCGTTATTGTGAGTTATTCATTCTTGAACTGTAAACGAAGAGAAGAAAGAGCAGGTCAAGCTATTCCATTGCCTGCCCCTAAGCTACTGAACCGGACCAGTAAGGAAAGACTATCGAAAGAAGAATTAGAGTTTAACAGGACTATTACTGATTAACCTGAACCTCAACAGGAACTGGCAGGCTAGCTTTCACTCCTCTCCCTTCCGGTCGAGCGGTTTCACTCCTTTTATTCGTCATCCTGAACAGGAAGACTAAACTCCTGATTCATTCTCTTTTTCGTGTAAGTACCATGAATTAATTAATTCTATCTTCTCTCTATTTTTTGAGTTAAAGAATAAGAAGAAGAAGAAGAAAAGACTAATCTGGCTGGCTTCTTGATCCTGCCCCTGAACCGGAACTGGCAGGCTGGCTTTCTTGCTTGCTTTCACTCCTGACCCGCTCGCTACGCTATCTATTGCCTTCATTCTAGATCTCTGATCCTTTCTCCTCAACTAAAGACTCATTAGAGTTTACGGTACAAGCTGGGCTGGCTTTCTTGCTTGCTTTCACTCCTCTCCCTTCCGGTCGAGCTCTTTCACTCCTTTCCCTTAAGGTAAAGCAGCTTCGCTCCTGAACCTGCCTTCCCCTTCATGATATGAATCCAACAACTGATCACTTCCATGTACCCGAACGAGCAATTATAAGAAGCAATACAAAGAAGATTCAAGTATCAAATCAAGAAAATAATGGAGTGGCTGACATTGGAAAGTGATTAGAAGACTTGCCTTTGGTAGTTGAACTACCAATTAAGACAATTTATGAATTGCCTTATATTCTTCAATTTATATTTAATAGCATTTATTAAAAATTTGTATGAATTGTCTTATATTCTTCAATTTGTATTTAATAGCATTTATTAGCATTTATTAGTGGTTGGTGGCTGAACCTTTTTTTGTTAGGGTTATCTTCTGGGCCTATTTAAAGGCATGTAATATTCATGTTTGGGGGATTTTTGTTGAATACAGAAAAAACCTTTGTGTTTTCTTGATACCCTTTTGGTGTTATTCTTTTTCAAATCTTGCTTTAGGTTTGATGTTTAAACCGATTCATTGAATTAGTTTTGATCAAGCTAATTCTGGAGTGAATTGTCTTGGTATCTAAGAGTGACCATCATAGATTCCAAGTTCGATCTAAGAGTCATTCATCTTCTAACCAGCTCTTGGTTGGAATCAATCCGTTCAGTTAGCTTTCTCTGTGAGCGTTTTGCAAGGATTCTAGAAGCACCTCTAGCTTTGCAAATTCCCCTGCCTTTGATGATTAACTTTCTACTCTTTGTTTGTCACAGTCAAAGTGGTCTGCTGTTATTTGACTCTTCTTTTCTTGTCTGTCTGCTTCACGCCTTACCTTAGCTTTTGTCTTCTACTCACTGTAAGATCAAGCATTCAAGTTGTTCACTCCTATACCTATGTTCTTCATTTATTCATTCTTTCTCCTTAACTAACTAACTACTTTGCTACTAACTAACTACTTTCTGACGACTGAAGTACTTTCTCTGACTTCACTCCTCGTCGGTAAAGGGTAAAGAAAAGGATGGATATGGGGCTTCTTTCTTTGCTTCTGCTTTCTTGATTGAAGAGTAAGCGCGTAAACTAAGACTGAACGAAAGATTCATGATCCTATCCTGATTGAACGAGGGTTGAACTATCTCTTTGAGAGAACGAGGTTCTAATAGGTCTCTCTTTGTTTCTTTCTTTAAGTCAGGTTGTTTAAGGAAAGATGAATGAGAGAGACAGAACCATTTTATCCTCTACCTATTTTTAGGGCTATTTCTCAGGTAATTCGAAAGAGACTGAGCTACTTCACTTTCAAGCAACAAGAATGAGACTGATGGAACGAGGTAAAGCTATGAGACTAAACAAACAAACTAACTACTCTGTATTACAACAATTCTATTCGAAATCAGAAGAAGGGAGACTGAATCCGCATTATCCTTTCTTTACTTTACAATGGATGAATGAGCCGGACCAGGAAGAGAAGCTCCTTACCGTGATGGAACTCGATCTACTCTCTCTGTCTTGAACAAGGTCAAGCTAGTTTCATTCTCCTGCCTGCCCCGGCCTGCGCCTGCTTGCGCCTTCTCCTTCTTTCTCTCTCTCCTCTCGTAAACTAAAGAGCTAGTTTCATTCAGTCTACTGCCCCTACCTGATCTTTCTCTCTCTCCTCTCATAAACTAAAGAAGAGCTATCATTCTACTGCCTCTGCCTGCCTTGCCTGCGCCTTCTCTATCTCCTTCCTGAATGAACCTCGTAAACTAAAGCAAGCTAGCTAGGTTTCATTCTCCTGCCTCGGCCTGCACCTGCCTTCTCTCTCTTTGTCTGCCTGCGCCTTCCTTCTCTCCTAAACCTCCCTCGTAAACAAGGAAAGAAAGACTCAGCCACCAAGAATGCTCCTTTCCTTGCCTCAATCACTTACTTGTCCCTTCTGTAACCTAACTCCTCTCGGTCTTCGCAGCTTCGCTCATTCGTCCATTATATGTCTCACAGCTTCGCTCGTTCCCCTCCCTCTGCCTACTCACTCTACTTACTAACTGATTGACTCATTAACCTTCTTTCTTGCTTGAACTGTCCTGTCTGTAACCGAGGTTATTGTGTATCTCGCTGCTTGGCCTGGCTGGCCCTTCCCTCTGCTCTTCGAGCATACTACTCTACTCCTTCTTTCTTCCCTCTCCTCTTCTCGTCTAGCTGCTTCCTGCTTCGCTGCTTTCTTTCTTCCCTCTCCCCGGTGTTCCTTGTCTCATTCTCACTGCTTTGCTTCTTCCCTCTCCTCTCTCCTTTACAGTCTCTAAGCTTCGCGCCTATTCTCGTGGAGCTGCTTCCTGCTTCGCACCTTGCTTTCTTGCTCTTTCTTTCTCATTATCTATACGTAACCTTTCTTTGACTTTGAGGATATTCCCTATTTCTTCCTTCAACCCCAGTAACCGAAAGACTCAACTAAAGATTAATTCGACTTTATGGTAAGGGATATTATATGAAATTAGCAGCTTGCTTTGAAAGACCTGACCCGATATGACCTTGCTTTACTTTATTTCTGGAGGTCAAACTGTCTCTTCTCTTCTTGTTCTCTTCTTGTTCTCTTCTCTTTCCTTTCCCTCTTCTCGTACTTTGCTTGCTGCTCCTTAACTACTGTCCTTCACTCACCGAACCAGATCTGATCTCTCTCATTTCACTCTAAAGCAGCTGAGCTCCGTAACCTGTATTCCCTTGCCTGAACTAGGGAGAGTAAGTAAACGAATCAACTGAAAGAGAAATCCCCTTCTTACCTTACTTACCCTTATGATTAATGATCCTGACCCTTTCAGCTATGTTACCTTATTCATTCAATCTAGAATGGAACCTACCTATCTATTTCTTTTTCTTCTTCTTCCGGTTGTTAGGAAGTAGTAGTCAAGACGAAACCTCACCCCTCTCCCTTTGGTCGAGCTCTTTCACCCCTCTCCAACTCGATTTCATGTCTTCGACCCTGGCCTATTCATTCATTCATTCTTCTTTCTTCCTCTTTGTTGTTACGTTAAAGCTATTTGTTTGAAGAACCTGAACCGCACCGTACGTAACCTGATTTCAGTAGGTCTGTTCTCTTTGCTTGCTCCTGACCCTGCATTGTACTTACCTTACTTCTGTTCTTGTAGTCTTGAGGGAAATAGACTGGCTGTATGATTAGCTGCTCATTCACCTTTTTTCCTATCCTTGAACTGTAAAGCCGAAAGAAAGAGTGATTTTCCTTCACTCAATCACTTGTCTTTTCTTGACCTCAACTACTTGGTAACTAACTAGGTCTTTCTTTTCTTTCATCTTCTGTCTGTCCTTGACTTACGGTCGGTCTGTCTCTAATCTGTTCGGGGGAATCCATGAATTAGCTAGCTAGCATCTTTAGAGTCGAGGAGCTACTCTCCTTAATCCTGGCCCGATATGCCCTGAGTGAGCTACTGAACTGGCAGTCAAGCCGAAAGAAGATAGTGGATGCATTCTCCTTTAACTGATTTCAGGAGGTAAAGCTATTTTACGGTCTCTGTCTCTTCTCTGGCTGAATCCTTACCTTAATTCTTTCTTGTTGTTCTTGCTTGTTCATTATTCTATTCTTTAGACTCGGGGTAATGTGTAAATGGACTAGGTGTGTGGTTTCTCTTCTATCCTTCCTTTCTTTCCTTTAAGTCTGTCTCGTCGAGCTTAGCTACTTACTCCCTCTCTCTCTCCTCTACACCCTATTCAGTCAAAGAGGCCGAGGCAGGTCAGTGGTTGGTTGCCCCGAGAGCTCATGAACCGTAACCAGAGATTGAACTTGAAAGATAGATTAGCTGATGAACCTGAACCGGAACAACCTAGTTACTATGTTTGTTTAGATAGAGAAGAGAGTCAATTCCTTGCATGCAGCTCCTGTCCTGCTCCTCTCCTTGTTACAATTAGAACTAGCTAGAAGAAGAAGAGAATGTATTGTATGTAAAGAAAGAGTAAGTAAGTACAGTCTTCCCTGTCGAAAGAAAGAAAGAGAGATAACTAATACCCTGTCTGTCCCCCTTACCTAGTAGGATATTGATTCCCTGACCGACTCAAGTAAAGAGGAAAGAAGATCGTTTACGGGACAGGCTAAGGAAGGCTAGGCTAGGCTGGCTTTCACTCCTTGCTTGCTTGCTAGGTGTTGGAAGGAAGGAACAGGAATAGGCAGGCACTCACCTAAAGATGAATTATCGTTCACAGTCAGGAAAGACAAAAGCAAGAATGAGAGAGAGAGTTTGTTTACAGTAGGGGAGAGGAAAGAGATAGTTGTTCAACTTGAACAGTCAGTCTCGGCTCCTTATGAGAGTTTAGGGGACCGGCAGGACTATTACTGATGGATCCTTTCTTGCTTGCTGGGTTGTAAGGAACTTGCTTGTTTGCCTGCTTGTCTGAGAGAGACCAGGAAGGACAGAGTCAGTAAAGAAGCTAGCTCCTTAACTTAAAGAATGTATTGTATGTAAAGAAAGAGTAAGTCAAGCCTTCCCTGTCGAAAGAGAGAGAACAGGAAGGATAGAGTCAGTCAAGAAGCTAGCTCCTTAAAGAGAATGTAGTATTGTAAGAAGGATAATCTCCTTCTGTCTTCCCTAAGAAAGAATTAATTGTAAGAAGGAGAACCTCCTTCCCTCCTCCCTAAGAGAGATAACTAATAATTAGTATCTATAGATAACTCCCTGTCCCCCCAAATACTCTATTTCTTCTTTCACTGACGTGGGTTGAACTAGGTCAAAAAGCTAGAATCAGAACCTGCCTGCGGAACCTGCCGAGAAAGAAAGAAGGGAGAGGTTTGAGACTGAACAGTAAGTCAAGAAAGAGAAAGAACAGGAAGAGAGGCTCCTTTCCCTTAAGGTCAAGCTGCTTCGCTCCTTCACCTCCCCTGTCGGTTTCATTGCAGAGCTCCTCTCCCTCTTGGTCGAGCTGCCAGAGCTCGTTTGCCTCTACAACTCGGTCTCACAATTCCATTGCCTGAACCTCATCTTTGCAGTTGGTATGGTATTTGATCAACAAGAATCATTCAAGCTAGACATGATCGATCTCGCTTGTGGAGTGATTCGAATCTCAATCAAGTGTTCTTGTCTTGAGATATTCGATCAACAAGGTAATCCGAATCTTATTCCCCTTGTAGTTGATTCCTTATCTTATCATTTGGTATCAGAGCTTCAGGCTCAAGATCGGATATATGTTTCCTTTGCATTTCTTCTCAATTTGATTTTTATTTATTTTTATCTTTTTAATTTTTAATCGACCCAAAGTTCAAAATTCAATCTTTGCTCTATTTAAAATTTTGATAGGTGAGAATGAGAGCTTCATTTGTGTAAACGAGTGTAAAAAGAGTGGCCTAAAATTCCTTGAGCGTATACTCGTGAGAGAGCGTTGTGAGGTCCTTCGTATTTTCATAACTTATTTTTTGCAGCAAAGTTACACAAATAGATTCGAGGACGAATCCTCTTGAAGAAGTGGAGAATGATATGAACCAAGAGACATCAATCATACAATATACTTCAATGAAGATGTGAAGAAAAAGTTGTCAAAATTATCAAAAGATGTTTCAACTCTTGCTACATTGAAGAAGAATGAAGTTTGATTGTTGTAAATTTTGGGTGGGTTACAATTTAGAGTAATTTAGAGTTATTGTATTTTTAGGTTACATTTACATAATGGCTCATTATGGCCATTAAGTATAAATGTTACAACTCTTGGAATGCCTTTAGTAGTTTCATTTTGAGGCTATATAAAGCCATGTATGTTGTATTTGTAAGGAGACTTGGAAAATATAGAAAGAAGCATTTGTGCTTTTCTTTAGCCAATGGCTAAGTTTCTTTGCAATTCTATGTAGTTTAGATTGCATGTAGAATCATTCAAGCTAGACATGATCAATCTTGCTTGTGGAGTGATTCGAATCTCAATCAAGTGTTTGAGATATTTGATCAACAAGAATCATTCAAGCTAGACATGATCGATCTCGCTTGTGGAGTGATTCGAATCTCAATCAAGTGTTCTTGTCTTGAGATATTCGATCAACAAGGTAATCCGAATCTTATTCCCCTTGTAGTTGATTCCTTATCTTATCAGAAACATCTTTTGATAATTTTGACAACCTTTTCTTCACATCTTCATTGAAGTATATTGTATGATTGATGTCTCTTGGTTCATATCAGCAGGTGAAGGAAACAGTTAGGGAGGCAAAAGCTAAGCTAAAGTGCGAAGCTGCCAGACAGAATAACAAATACCAAGCTTTCCTTAAAGAAGACTTTCACTGTTAAAGCAAAGAATACATACAGTTAAAGCAAACAAAGAATACAAATTGATATGAACCAAGAGACATCAATCATACAATATACTTCAATGAAGATGTGAAGAAAAGATTGTCAAAATTATCAAAAGATGTTTCAATTCATGCTACATTGAAGAAGAATGAAGTTTGATTGTTGTAAATTTTGGGTGGGTTACAATTTAGAGTAATTCAGAGTTATTGTATTTTAAGACTTGTTATTTAATTTCGGTTAAATTTACATAATGGCTAATTATGGCCATAAAGTAGGAATGTTACAACTCTTGGAATACCTTTAGTAGTTTCATTTTTGAGGCTATATAAAGCCATGTATGTTGTATTTGTAAGGTAGACTTGGAAAATATATTAAAAGAAGCATTTGTGCTTTTCTTTAGCCAATGGCTAAGTTTCTTTGCAATTCTATGTAGTTTAGATTGCATGTAGAATCATTCAAGCTCGACATGATCAATTTTGCTTGTGGAGTGATTCGAATCTCAATCAAGTGTTCTTGCCTTGAGAGATATTCGATCAACAAGGTAATCCGAATCTTATTCCCCTTGTATTGATTCCTTATCTTATCATTTGGTATCAGAGCTTCAGGCTCACCATAGCTTTGATGAGCTCACCATAGCTTGAATATAACTGTATAAGGTTTGTTGTAGCTTCTTGGCTCTCATCCTTGTAATTGGACCTTGAGGTATGGAAATTCCTTGGTCGTTGTTCATATCATTCTCCCCCTCTTGAGAAGGATTCGTCCTCGAATCCAAGCCATCACCTACATCAAAAGGACTCAAATCAGCAACATTAAAAGTTACACTAACACCGTACTTACCTGGTAAATCAATTTTATAAGCATTGTCATTGATGCGCTCAAGAACTTGAAAAGCTCCATCTCCTTGTGGTAAAAGCTTAGATTTTCTTTGAGTAGGAAATCTTTCTTTTCGAAAATGCACCCAAACCCAATCTCCTGGCTTGAAGATGACAATCTTACGTCCTTTATTAATTCGGGTGGCAACCTTGGAATTTTGTTTCTCAATTTGTTCTTTTACTTGCTTGTGCAATTTATGAACAAACTCAACCTTGGCATTTGCATCAAAATTCACAAATTCTTTTGACGGTATAGGTAACAAGTCAATGGGGGTTAAAGGATTAAAGCCATAAACAATTTCAAAAGGTGTGCATTTAGTAGTGCTATGAACAACCCTATTATATGCAAATTCTATAAATGACAAACAATCCTCCCAAGTCTTAAGATTCTTATCAATAATAGCCCTAAGCATAGTAGTCATGGTTCTGTTAACAACTTCAGTTTGTCCATCCGTTTGAGGATGACAAGTAGTTGAATATACGAGCTTAGTTCCTAACTTACCCCATAAAACACGCCAAAAGTGGCTTAAATTTTGACATCACGATCACTAACGATGCTTTTTGGAATGCCATGCAATCGTACAACTTCCCTAAAGAACAGGTCTGCAATATGTTTTGCATCATCAGTTTTGTGACAAGGAATAAAATGAGCCATTTTACTAAATCGATCAACCACAACAAAGATGCTATCATAACCTTTCCTAGTCCTAGGTAAACCTAAAACAAAATCCATTGATATATCAATCCAAGGACCATTAGGAACTGGTAATGGGGAGTATAAACCATGTGGTTGAAGCCTAGACTTAGCTTGTTTACATGCTATGCAACGAGCACAAACTTTATGAACATCATGTCTCATTTTAGGCCAAAAAAAATGTTCAGACAGCATATCATAAGTTTTAGAAACTCCATGGTGTGCCATTAAACCACCTCCATGAGCTTCCCTCACAAGTAGCTCACGTATGGAATAAGATGGTATGCAAAGTTTGCCTTTTCGGAACAAAAATCCATCTAACAACAAGTAATTATCCACAATGAGTCCTTTTTCACAAGATTCAACAAAAGGAGCAAAGAACATGTCATGTTGATACAAATCCTTTATGTGTTCAAAACCCAACAACCTAGCATTGAAAGAAAGAAAAAAAATACTTCAATAAAGATGTGAAAAAAATATTGTTGAAATTATCAAAAGATATTTCAATTCATGCCACATTGAAGAAGAATGAAGTTTCATGTGATAAATTTCGGGTGGGTTACAATTTAGAGTTATTGTATTTCATTAATGTAGTTTAAGAGTTTTTATACTTTAGGTTACAATTACATAATGTTAATTATGGCCATTAAGTATGAATGTTACAACTCTTGGAATGCCTTTAATAGTTTTATTTTGAGGTTATATAAAGCCATGCATGTTGTATTTGTAAGTAGACTTGGAAAATATAGTAAAGAAGCATTTGTGCTCTTCTTTAGCCGATGGCTAAGTTTCTTTGCAATTCTATGTAGTTTAGATTGCATGTAGAATCATTCAAGCTTGACATGATCAATCTTGCTTGTGGAGTGATTCGAATCTCAAACAAGTGTTTGAGATATTTGATCAATAAGAGTCATTCAAGCTAGACATGATCGATCTTGCTTGTGGAGTGATTCGAATCTCAAACAAAGTGTTCTTGGCTTGAGATATTCGATCAACAAGGTAATCCGAATCTTATTCCACTTGTAGTTGATTCCTTATCTTATCATTTGGTATTAGAGCTTCAGGCTCAAGATCGGATATATGTTTCCTTTGCGTTTCTTTTCAATTTGTTTTTTATCCTTTTAGTTTTTAATCGATCCAAAATAAAAAAAAATCCAATCTGGGCTCTACTAAAAAATTTGAGAGGTGAGAATGAGAGCTTCATTTGTGTAAATGAGTGCAAATAGAGTGGCCTAAAATTCCTTGAGCATATACTCTTGAGAGAGTGTTGTGAGGTCCGTCGTATTTCCATAACTTATTTTTTGCAGCAAAGTTACACAAATAGATTCGAGGACGAATCCTCTTGAAGAAGTGGAGAATGATATGAACCAAGAGACATCAATCATACAATATACTTCAATGAAGATGTGAAGAAAAGGTTGTCAAAATTATCAAAAGATGTTTCAATTCATTCTACATTAAGAAGAATGAAGTTTGATTGTTGTAAATTTTGGGTGGGTTACGATTTAGAGTAATTTAGAGTTATTATATTTTAAGACTTTTTATTTAATTTCGGTTACATCTACATAATGGCTAATTATGGCCATAAAGTATGAATGTTACAATTTTTGGAATACCTTTAGTAGTTTCATTTTTGTGGTTATATAAAGCCTTATATGTTGTATTTGTAAGCAGACTTGGAAAATATAGTAAAAGGAGCATTTGTGCTTTTCTTTAGCCAATGGCTAAGTTTCTTTGCAATTCTATGTAGTTTAGATTGCATGTAGAATTATTCAAGCTCGACATGATCAATCTTGCTTGTGGAGTGATTCGAATCTCAAACAAGTGTTCTTGCTTTGAGATATTTGATCAACAAGGATCATTCAAGCTAGACATGATCGATCTTGATTGTGGAGTGATTCGAATCTCAGACAATGTTCTTGTCTTGAGATATTCGATCAACAAGGTAATACGAATCTTATTCCCCTTGTATTGTTTCCTTATCTTATCATTTGGTATCAGAGCTTCAGGCTCAAGATCGGATATATGTTTTCTTTGCGTTTCTTTTCAATTTGTTTTTTATCTTCTTAGTTTTTAATCGATCCAATCTGGGCTCTACTAAAAAATTTGAGAGGTGAGAATGAGAGCTTCATTTGTGTAAATGAGTGCAAATAGAGTGGCCTAAAATTCCTTGATCATATACTCTTGAGAGAGTGTTGTGAGGTCCGTTGTATTTCCATAACTTATTTTTTGCAGCAAAGTTACACAAATAGATTCGATGACGAATCCTCTTGAAGAAGTGGAGAATGATATGAACCAAGAGACATCAGTCATACAATATACTTCAATGAAGATGTGAAGGAAAATGTTGTCAAAATTATCAAGCAATTCATGCCACATTGAAGAGGAATGAAGTTTGATTGTTATAAATCTTGGGTGGGTTACAATTTAGAGTTATTGTATTTTAAGACATTTTATTTACTTTAGGTTACATTTACATAATGGCTAATTATGGTCATTAAGTATGAATGTTACAACTTTTGGAATGCCTTTAATAGTTTCATTTTGAGGCTATATAAAGCCATGTATGTTGTATTTGTAAGAAGACTTGGAAAATATATTAAAAGAAGCATTTGTGCTTTCTTTAGCCACGGCTAAGTTTCTTTGCAACTCTATGTAGTTTAGGTTGCCTGTAGAATCATTCAAGCTCGACATGATCAATCTTGCTTGTGGAGTGATTCGAATCTCAATCAAGTGTTCTTGTCTTGAGATATTTGATCAACAAGAATCATTGAAGCTAGACATGATCAATCTTGCTTCTGGAGTGATTCGAATCTCAAATGGCTTGAGATATTCGATCAACAAGGTAATCCGAATCTTATTCCCCTTGTAGTTGATTTCTTATCTTATCATTCTTACTTAGTTTACATACAGTTAAAGAAAGAAGAAAGAAATAGGTTACGGTTCGGGATTGAATTAACTGACTCGATAAAGAATACATAGGCTCAGGAGAATGCATTAATAGAGTATAAGAATAAGGGTGACGGTTTCTTCTTTACAATTTACAAAGACTATAAGGGTGACGCTTTCTTCTTTCAAACACTATAGAAATAGAGTAAGGAATCAATAGCAATAGGAGTTTCGGCTTGACTTCCTATTCATAAGCTTCTCTTTCATTGAATGAATTTACGAGACTTGGAATGCAGCTAAAGCTAGTTGATTTCTTCTTTCATTCTCAATAGGTGGTATTCAGTAGGGGAATATCGGTTCAGTCGCTTGACCTTATTCTCATCCAGCCCTTAAGAGTTAAAGAAGGATCAGATTAATCAGTTTTATAGTTAGTTGCATCAGCAGGGAGATAGAGTCAATTCATTAGCTCCTTTACCCAGGGAAAGAAGGGAAGTAGTTATTTCTCATTCATCTTGAGTATTGATCTTTTACAGTTCAGGCAGAGGAAACGAACAACAAGAACTGCGGGGACTAAGGGTTCAGTAGTGAAAGAGAATGAATCGAGCTTCAGTGATATGAACTGAGAGACATCAATCATACAATATACTTCAATGAAGATGTGAAGAAAAGGTTGTCAAAATTATCAAAATATGTTTCAATTCATGCTACATTGAAGAAGAATAAAGTTTGATTGTTGTAAATTTTGGGTGGGTTATAATTTAGAGTAATTTAGAGTTATTGTATTTTAAGACTTTTTATTTCATTTCGGTTACATTTACATAATGGCTAATTATGGCCATAAAGTGTGAATGTTACAACTTTTGGAATGCTTTTAATAGTTTCATTTTGAGGCTATATAAAGCCATGTATGTTGTATTTGTAAGGTAGACTTGGAAAATATATTAAAAGAAGCATTTGTGCTTTCTTTAGCCAATGGCTAAGTTTCTTTGCAATTCTATGTAGTTTAGATTGCATGTAGAATCATTCAAGCTCGACATGATCAATCTTGCTTGTGGAATGATTCGAATCTCAAACAAGTGTTTGAGATATTTGATCAACAAGAGTCATTCAAGCTAGACATGATCGATCTTGCTTGTGGAGTGATTCGAACCTCAATCAAGTGTTCTTGCCTTGAGATATTCGATCAACAAGGTAATCCGAATCTTACCCCCCTTGTAGTTGATTCCTTATCTTATCATTTGGTATCAGAGCTTCAGGCTCAAGATCGGATATATGTTTCCTTTGCGTTTCTTCTCAATTTGATTTTTATTTATTTTCATCTTTTTAGTTTTTAATCGACCCAGAGTTCAAAATTCAATCTTTGCTCTATTTAAAATTTTGAGAGGTGAGAATGAGAGCTTCATTTGTGTAACTGAGTGTAAAAGGAGTGTCCTAAAATTTCCTTGAGTGTATACTCGTGAGGAGAGTGTTGTGAGGTCCTTCGTATTTCCATAACTTATTTTTTGCAGCAAAGTTTCACAAATAGATTCGAGGACGAATCCTCTTGAAGAAGTGGAGAATGATATGAACTGAGAGACATCAATCATACAATATACTTCAATGAAGATGTGAAGAAAAGGTTGTCAAAATTATCAAAATATGTTTCAATTCATGCTACATTGAAGAAGAATAAAGTTTGATTGTTGTAAATTTTGGGTGGGTTATAATTTAGAGTAATTTAGAGTTATTGTATTTTAAGACTTTTTATTTCATTTCGGTTACATTTACATAATGGCTAATTATGGCCATAAAGTGTGAATGTTACAACTTTTGGAATGCTTTTAATAGTTTCATTTTGAGGCTATATAAAGCCATGTATGTTGTATTTGTAAGGTAGACTTGGAAAATATATTAAAAGAAGCATTTGTGCTTTCTTTAGCCAATGGCTAAGTTTCTTTGCAATTCTATGTAGTTTAGATTGCATGTAGAATCATTCAAGCTCGACATGATCAATCTTGCTTGTGGAATGATTCGAATCTCAAACAAGTGTTTGAGATATTTGATCAACAAGAGTCATTCAAGCTAGACATGATCGATCTTGCTTGTGGAGTGATTCGAACCTCAATCAAGTGTTCTTGCCTTGAGATATTCGATCAACAAGGTAATCCGAATCTTACCCCCCTTGTAGTTGATTCCTTATCTTATCATTCAGTCTTGACTTGATGAATAAATAAGTAGGCTCAAGAGAATGTATCTTTATAAGGATTGAAGGAAAGAAACTGATAGTTTACGACGAGTTCCATCAGTCAAAGGAGAATCGGAATCCTGAGTATTGATCTTTTACTGGTCAAGAAAGGAGAGTCATCAATTCATTAGTACAGTTCAGGCAATTAATTAGCAGCTTTACCCCGTTCAATAAGAAGGATTGAATATGCGACAAGGTAAGGAGTGTTTGAATAAATAGTCAAAGTAGCGAAGCTGTGAAACCGACAGGTGAAGCAGTTTACAGTTAATAAAGAGAAGAAATCAGGAGTTGACTCTTAATAAAGAAGAAATCAGGAGTTTACGGTTAATAAAGAAGAAGAAGAAATAGGTGATTTGGCTGCAAGGAATTTACTCTACCTTCTTTCCATGAATTTACTCCACCTTCTTTCTATTCATTGACTTTACCCCTAGAAGTAAGGGATCATTAATCTTCTCTTGCTGCACAGTCTTGACTGACTTACGGTGAATGAGCGAAGCAGCTTTACACCACAGGTGATTGAGCGCGAAGCCTAGGTTCCTTCTTTCCATTCATTCATTTCCCTAGAAAAGTAAGGGAGGGAGGGATCATTAATCTTCTTTTGCTGCAGTCTTGACTAACTACCTGATTATTCTTTTCTTTACTCGACTGTAAGAATGAATTGAATATATGCTTTATTTACTACAAAGACTGTAACTGAATAAGAATAAGGGGAATGAGCTTCTTCATCTTCTCTTTAGTCTTCTAGCTTTACACCTTACCTTCTTTGTTTAAGAATCAATGTAGAACGATAGAGAGAGTGAGTAGTTCCGCGGACTAATAGTTGTATGGGGTCATGAGTAAGCAACTCCACAGTAAAGGTTCCCGCACGCTCAGGATCAAGAGTAGTTCAGTTCCATTAGTCAAATAAAAGGGTTAGAGAATAAGCAGAAAGATAAGAGCTCAGATTCATTCATTACGTACAGTTAGTTAAAGAAAGAAGAAAGGGTAAGGGAATAACATCAGGCAATAGAAGTTTAGTCTTGACTTACTCTTCAGTAAGTAGTTCAGTATAGGTTACAAAGGGCAGAGTATAATGAGTCTTTCAGGAGTAGAAGAAGTTGTTTCGGCTTTACCTTTATTCTTGAACTGTAAACAAGAGAAATAGGTTTATTTGGTTCAGTCGCTGATTAATTGACTAAAGAAAAGAGCTACACTTACTTGACTCATCCGGTCTAAAGAAAGAAAGTAAAGAGAAGACTAGGAGAATAGGTTCCACTGAATGAGTAAGTCAGTAAGTAAGTAAGGAGTTGGGTTAGAAGTCTAGTAAGCAACCTAGTTACAGAGTGAAATAAAGCAAGAGAATAGAGGTTGCGTGCGGTCAGCAATGAGCGAGACCAATAGGTTAAGGGGAAGAAGGAGAAGAATCCTTCCTGCCTATTTACTTCCTTACCTTGTGATTGAGTAGAAAGAAGTAGTAGTTTCTTTCGTCTTGTCTTACAGTTAGTTACGTCTCATTCATAAAGAAATAGGATCAGGATACTAACACTAACTTACTTCAAAAGGAGTTACATCAGTCAGTCTAACAAAGAAATAGAGTAGTAGTCGAAATAGAGTAGTCGTTAGTTAAGTTAAGGAGGAGAAAGAAGCTAAGTAAAGAAAAGCAAGTATAAGAATAAGAAGGGGATAAGGCAAGGCTCGAGGAGAGAGAAGAGAGAGACCTTAAGTCAAGGAAGGGTAGAAGGAGATAATTCATCTTCTTTGTCTTTTACCAACAATATAGATAGTCAAAGGGTGTCGCTTGAGGAACAAAGTGCGAGACCGGAAGGGAGAGGAAAGCAGCTAACTCCGTCATTCTAGAACAAAGACTGTAACACCTAGCTCGGGTTCGGTTTATCCAATGGAATAGTTTAAGAGGAGTGAAGTAGAATATGAATAAATAAGAGAGGGGAATAGGGTTTAGAGAGATAAAGAGTGAAATAGTAGCTTGACCTTCATTCTTCTCATTCAGTTTACCTAGTTCCCTTCTATTTAAGAGTGAAATAGGAGCTTGACCTTCTTCTCCTGCCTATAAGGTGAAAGAGTTCAATCTTTTCTTTACTTACTCATCTGTCAGTAAAGGTTATTGAGTATAAGGTTCCGGAGTCAGTAGTTCGACTGGCAAGTTCAGGATTGAATGACTAATGAATAAAGTAAATAAGGTCAGGTAATATAAGTGAAGGAGAAAGAAAATAGCTTGCCCTCCTGAAAGAAGGAAGACATAGTAAGTAGTCGTAGTCCAGTCTAGGGGAGAAGCCGCTCGACGAGAAGAGGAGAGGGTTGAAGACATGAAACCGAGAAAAGATTTAAGGTTGAGTCTTTGTTTACTACAGTTCCATCAGCAGGTTCAGGATTGAATGAAAATAGCTTTACCTAGTGGTGGAATAAAGAGGAAAAAAGAATACATATCGGTTCAGGATTGAATGACTAATACTAATGAATAAGGTAAATAGGTATAAGGAGCGAAGCAACGAAAACGAGAAGAGGCCCGGAGGTAAAGGAGGAGAGGAGTGAAAGAGCTCGACCGGTAGGGAGAGGAGTGAGGTCCAATGAATGTTGATTCTTCTTCAGCCTTTCATTTAGTCGTTCACTGTAAACAAACAAGGATAGATAGTCAAAGGGTCGAAGACGCTCGACGAGAAGAGGGGTGAAACTGCGAGACCAAAGGGAGAGGGGCAAAGACCTGAGACCCTCTGGGCGAAGAGGTTGAACCGCTCGACGAGAAAAGAAAAGGGCGAGACCGAAGGGAGAGGGGTGAGGCTTCTTTCTCTTTGCTTTTCTTTACTATCCTGGAAAGTGAAGGTCAAGGAATATAGGCCTGGTTCCGGCGGAGAGAATTAATCATCTTGTTTACCCTTCTTGCTTTCTCTTCGGTTACAGTCTTTGAATCAATAGCAGGATTGAATGAATAAGTAAGGTGGTAAATAGAGGTGCAGGTTAAGGAGAGAAGCTGTCAGACTCATATAATGAATGGGCGAATAAGCTCAGCTGCGAAGACCTTACGGGAGAGGAGTGAAACAGCTCGACCGATAGGGAGAGGAGTGAAGGATAAATAATGAACGTTGAGTCTTTCAAGCAGAATCAAAGGAAAGAAAAGATACCCAGTGAAAGAAGTAGTTCAGTCGAATGAATCTTTCGGCTTAGTTTACAGTTCAGGGAGAGGTGAAGGAGCGACACGAAGCCACGAGATCGAGTTAAAGAAGGAAAAGTAGCTCAGGAGTAAGTAGGGAGAAGGAATCTTTCGTGTTTACAGTTCCGGAGCTCAGCAATGAGACCATAAAGAATAGGTGAAGGAGCTGGTCTTTTTTTTTTTTCAGTTCAATCTGGTTCAGTAGTTCAGGCAATGAAATAGTTCAACCCTAGTTCAATGCCCTAAAAAATAGGGAGAGGTTAAGGGGCAGGAGCGAAGACAGAGTGAAAGAATAGTTAAACCCTTGGCTTGGTTACGAGGGGAAGGAGCAGATCTTTCTTTTCCGTCTCATGAATCGAGAGGATTGACTTAATACGTAATTACCTTGACTCTCTTTTATCCCTAAAAATAAGGGAGAGATAGAGTTTGATCCCCAAAAATACGGGGGAGGATAGAATTTCTTTGATTTCAGCTCCAGCTATTAGGGGAAAACCTCTTTTAATGTTTTACCCCTATGCTGGATACAAAATCTTTTCTTTCAGCTCCCGCTATTAGGGAAAAAGGTCTTTTAATGTTTTACAGTTATATGGGGATAGAAAAGAATTTATTGACGCTGCTGCTATTAGTGAAAAAGGTCTTACGAACTTTAACCCCTATGGTGGATAGAATTTCTTTTCTTTTAGCTCCAGCTATTAGTTCAAAAGCGATTACGAAACTTGACAGTCGTAAAGCATCAACTAAATAATGAAAGGTCTTTACACTCAAAAATAGGGATTTGATCCCAAAAAATAGACAGAAGATAGACTTTGATGATGAAAGGTCTTTACTCGACTGTCTGCTAATTCATCTTGTCTTCGTCTTCTTCTCCCCGCCCTTCATTTATTTATTCAAAGACTGTAAACAACTCGGCTATTAAAAGGTTCCAGATTTCATTCATAAGGTAAATAGGGTCAGGTCATATCGTATAAGGTGTAGGTTCAGGTAATGTCGGTGCAGTAGCTAATGAATTTCCTCTTTCATTCTCTGATTCATTCATTTACTCGACAGGCATTTCAAGGAATATCTTCTTCTTCTTCTTCTTCTTGCATTCTCGTCAGGGATAGGGTTGAGGTTGACTCTGATTTTCTGTTCCATCAGGTGTAGGTTCAGGTTCAGTCGCTGCAAGGAATTTCCTATCCCTTCACTATCTCTTATCTTTTTCAAATAGGTAAAGGAGTGAAGTTTCATTTGGAGTCTCCCGGATTTCTTTCTTTCACTGTAAATCCGAACCGAAAGATGAATGAGACAGATTAGATTGAACAGTAAGATGCGGAAGAAGAAAGATTAATGATCGATCCTTTCTTTACTGTGTTTGAATAAATGAATGAAATCAAGTCAGGGGGATGAAGACGACTGATTTCACTCTTTCACAAGCAAGGTAAGTCAAGCGGCTGTATGAGAAGAAGGGAAAGCTCATGAACCTAATGGAACCCTATGGATTCTTTCCTTCTTCACTCCCAGATTGAACAAGGTAAAGTCAAGCAGCTAATTCATTGACTCTCTCTCCCTGATTGAACCAGGTAAACTCCTTCACTTTCAGAACCTTTACAGGAAAGAAAAGAAAAGGCTATAAAATCAAGTAGATCGATCTTAACTCACAATTAAACTAGCGCAGGAATGTCACTGGCTAACAAAAAGGGATGCCTAATAGTCAGCCCTCACTCATCCTGGGGAGCCAAGGTGTTTAGCGAGAAATACGCAGAAGCTGGTAGTGGATCGTCTGCTATCGGGGCAGCCAGCGCAATCGGCATCGGAGAATGCAAAGAATGTGGTTAACTATCTAGGACTGAAAGTTAGACCAAGAGAACCCCTCAGATGCAGTCCGATGCGCTTGGTCTCTAGTCTGATCTTTCTTCACTTGACAGGATGGTGGTAAGCTGAGATTCAAGTAGCCACTCAAGAAAGTGATTAGTCTTTACGGGAGATAGGGATATTGAATTTTAGATAGTTCACTCTAAACTCAGACTCCAAAGAGCCATCTCCATGCCTATCAGTGATCTTTTTGCCCAAGGGGCTGGCTGATCATTGCTTGTTAGCTCGGCATGGTCAACGCAAGTAGCCCGCTCTGGTTTCTTAGATTGATGTGTGGCTTACAGATATTGAAATTCATGCAGGTGTGGACGAAGTTGACAGAAATCGTACCACCTACAACTTGTTAGGCTTTCCTTGTTCTGTTCATAAATAGAGTGAGTTGGCTGGCACTCGTAGTCTGACGTGTTTGGAGTAATCTTTTGGTTGGTTGGTTGGTTTTGAGGCTCCATGGGTGCTGTGCAACATTAAGAATCGAAAAGTCTTTCCAAGTCGAGTAGGCTGACGCATTAGGTTTTGAGAATAGGTCCTAACTAATGAAATGGAAGCCCTGTTCACTATGTCAAACTTTCCACATGGCTGTTGACCTTCACAGATCGTCATGGTTCGCTAACACCCACCCGATTCCACCCTTTACAGATGCCTTATGTTGAATGCGCCTAAAAGCCCCAGCGGGGGTGTAAGACCAATCAATCATCCTTATCCTATAGTTTCAACATCAACGCTAGAAGCATGCTTTCTCTTTCTTCTGATATTGACGTGACTGCTTACAAAGACTGGGAAAGGACTCGTGGGAATAGACCCATTTATTAGGGCTTTTCTTTTTCTATGAAACCATAGCTCCACTCCAAGTGAGCTTTAAAAGCTGACCTAACCTTACCGGTAAAGGAGAGTCAAGGGCAGGTGAGATGGACCGAAAGAAAAGCGTTTTAGATAAGTTTATAGGGAGGGATAGATAAGGGGACCAAGGAAGAGAGCATTCCATACTTTATACTGATCTTTATCTTTATCAAGTATACAACGAACGTAGGAGTTAAGTAAGAGCTGGAGTTAGAGTTAGTCAAAGGATTACCATACTCTCGAACAATGGTAGAACTATAGCTAGTTTAATAAGATAGAGGTGGGAAAGCCTACGGTACTTCCGTCAAGGAGGATGGATGAATCACTTCGGGCCAAATCGAAGACTTAGAACGAATCGACCACGTCACGTTATGCTTACGTAACTCTTTTGTTTGCAGATGTAGGACTGGCTTGACAGACTAAGGGAAATGGCCACTGCTACGACTTCCCCCACTACCACTAACTGATAGACCAACTAGCCGGAAAGAATCGAAAGCTTCCAAGGCGGGTAGGTCGGCTAAACAAAAAGAAAAGGGCCCCATTTTCCTCGGAGGAATAGGGTTAGAAACCTGTTGACACAATCAAATTTGTCCTATCAATTCACTTCCAATCGTATCTTTGATATATTTGATCATACTAGAATATATAAATAGTCGAAGCTTCCGTAGAGAAACCGCAGGTTTTGCTGGGGTAGCTGTTCCTCGGTATTGGTAATCAGTCTCGCTATTGACGTTCGAGCTCGCTGGGGAGTGCCTTGTAGGGAAAAAGACGTTATATAGACAGATAGAGAAGAAAGAATGTTAAATGAGAGTTGCGCGACGGCGCCTCATCCAAATGAGACTTGGAAAGCGAAAGCGAGATAGGCCCTTAACTGGGAGGCAGGAAGAAGACTACACGAGTGGTTCGAGAAGGTAGATTTTTCACTTTCTGGTGCCATAGCTTCGACTCCACCCCACTAATAGTAGTGAGCCGTACTGACTAGCTCCTAGCAAGTGATTCAAGATCACAGTAATGCCTACCAACTTCGTTGCCTTGGGTACGAATGTGATAGTTTTCTCTAGACACCATGGAAAAGATCACTGACGAGCTCAATCTCTAAGTGTGAAATTGTCAGTTTCCTCCTCTTTTTGAAGCTGAGAGATTGGTCAACAATTCTCATTTCTTAGTTACAATAAAGAATACCTCTCAAGGAAGTGATCCTTGAGCCACTCATTTGAGCCAGCGGATTCCTATTCTGCTGTGCCGGTGCGCAAAGCAAGCACGCTTAGACTGCGATGTCTAATCTTTGGTCTGCCTATGCTAGATAGTATGACCTATTGTATTATTGTATTGGTATGGGTATGGCTGAAGAAGGATCCATTCTTAGTATTAGTAGTAGACCCAACGGTAACTATTCTCAATTCTCTATAAATCTCTTAGGAATGCTTCTCCTTCCCATAGTCACTGAAAGACAGTTTCTTAATTCTTAATTAAGGTAGCTTATCAGAGTTAGCTCTTGAGCGGCCTCTGCCGGGCCAGGGCCTAAGCAACCTCTATTCTGGTCTGCATTTCGTTATATTCCTTATCCTCAGCCGCTTCGCCCCTTTCATACTATTAAGAATTCTCGATCGGGTTCTTGAACTCTGATTATTGGGGAGGTTGCAATTCCTCTTTCAATTTAAGGAAGGGAGTGAATGTAGTAAATGCATAATGATAAGCGCCTACAATGCTGGAATTTTCAATGCTAGAGGTCCTTCTAGAATCCTTGCAAAACGCTCACAGAGAAAGCTAACTTAACGAATTGATTCCAACCAAGAGCTGGTTAGAAGATGAATGACTCTTTTTCTTCCTTCAATTGGTCTTCAATTTTGAGAGCATAATGATACATGTCTTCCAGATATGGTGGTGGATTTCTGTCAACAAGATGAGCAATTTCTCGATTCAAACCTCCAAGGAATCTAGACATGGTATCTTCTTCTTCTTCTCTAACATTTGCTCTTTCCATCATAGTTTCCATCTCTTGATAATATTCCGCCACACTTTTTGTTCCTTGCCTCAAACCTTGCAATTTAGTTTTCAAATTTCTTTCATAATGTTTTGGAACATACCTTTTTCTCATGGCTTCTTTAAGTTCTTCCCATGTCTCTATTGGATCCTCCTCTTTTCTTCTTCTCTCGAATTTCAGATGTTGGTACCAATCATCAGCATGATTGGTAAATTCGGCAATAGCAAGTCTCATCTTCTTATTTTCACTATAGGTGTTGCAATCAAACACATGCTCTATCTTTCTTTCCCACTGCAAGTATGCCTCAGAATCTGCCGTTCCACAAAAGGGCGGGATTTTGAGTTTAACTCCCCCATCTCTATCTTCATGTACTCTTTCCATCCTTCTAGGTTGCATAATAGTTGCATGGTTATTTCTTCCTCTCCATCTACCATCAACTTGTCTTTCTTGTACTACTATACCTTCATCTTCTTGTAATGTTCGTTCTTGTCTTTGTTGTTGCGCCCTTCTTTCTTGTCTATCTTCCATCATCATTTCCATCATACCTTGAATTGCTTGAAGAATGGCTGTATTAAGATCTGGAACTGGTGGTACTGCTTCTCCATTATGTGACATTGTTATCAAGGGGCCTCTCAACACTTCTCACAAAAATTTTACTCAGGGACGCTCGTGTTTAACACTCAAAGGTGAGCTTTTGGTACTAGGTCAAGAATGTAAAGTCTGGTTTTTTTTTTTTTCCCGATAATCTGAGAGAGACAAAAAAGAGAAAAAAAATAACAGTAAAGATATTTCACCTCTAGAGCGGCCAAAGAACGTCGACCAAATGCTCTGATACCAAATGATAAGCGCCTACAATGCTGGAATTTGCAAAGCTAGAGGTCCTTCTAGAATCCTTGGAAAACGCTCACAGAGAAAGCTAACTTAACGAATTGATTCCAACCAAGAGCTGGTTAGAAGATGAATGACTCTTAGATCGAACTTGGAATCTATGATGGTCACTCTTAGATACCAAGACAATTCACTCCAGAATTAGCTTGATCAAAACTAATTCAATGAATCGGTTTAAACATCAAACCTAAAGCAAGATTTGAAAAAGAATAACACCAAAAGGGTATCAATAAAACACAAAGGTTTTTTCTGTATTCAACCAAAATCCCTCAAACATGAGTATTACATGCCTTTAAATAGGCTCAAAAGATAACCCTAACAAAATAAAGTTCAGCCACCAACCACTAATAAATGCTAATAAATGCTATTAAATACAAATTGAAGAATATAAGGCAATTCATACAAACTTTTAATAAACGCTATTAAATATAAATTGAAGAATATAAGGCAATTCATAAATTGTCTTAATTGGTAGTTCAACTACCAAAGGAAAGTCTTCTAATCACTTTCCAATGTCAGCCACTCCGTTATTTTCTTGATTTGATACTTGAATCTTCTTTGTATTGCTTCTTATAATTGCTCGTTCGGGTACATGCACGTGATCAGTTGTTGGATTCATATCATCCCCCCTTTCTTTAAAAGGATTTGTCCTCAAATCAAATTCTTCGTTCTTTCCGGACAAGAACTGAATATTGTTTTTTTTTTTTTCCACTTTTTTTTCCTCACTTTTACCTTAGTTTCTTCTCTCCACTGTTGTTCTTCAGATTCTTTTCTTTTCTTCTCTAATTTCAATTGGTCACAATGTACTTCATATGGAGACAATGGAAGTAAAGTAAATTTCTTCCCACACAAAGTAAAAGTATACTTGTTCATCAAACCATCAAATGTTACTTTTCTATCATATTGCCAGGGTCGGCCGAATAAGATGTCCCCCGCATGCATTGGTACGACATCACAAAGAATTTCATCTTTATATCTTTCAAGAGTAAAAGAAATAAGAGCTTGGGAGTTCACCTTAATTTCTTCTTTGTTTGTTAACCAATGAAGTTTGTATGGTTTTGGATGGGGATGGACAGAAAGTTGAAGTCTTTTTACAAGGAAGCTGCTTACCACATTTGTGCAACTTCCACTATCAATCACCAAGCTGCATGGGTTTCCTTTGACCAAACATCTTGTGTGGAACAAGTTTTCCCTTTGATATTCAAATTTCTCTCCCTTGATTTGAACATTGAGTACCTTTCTTGTAATCAAAGATATGGAATTATCTTCTTCAACATACTCATCATCATATGCTGCGATTTCTTCCACAAGCTGTGAATCATGATCCTCACATTCATCATCTGAATCAAGTATACCATTCCTTATCACCATAACTTTTTTATTAACACACTCTTTGCTCATGTGTCCAAATCCTTTGCACTTCCAACATTGAATAGAACTAGACTTCTCTTTTACCGTCTTTGAAGCGTCATTCATTTTACCATTGAAACTCTCAGCCTCCACTCTTTTAGCAGTCACAAACTTTTCTTTTGGTGACATCGAATCATTTTTATTCACAAAACTATCCTTGTTCCAAGTTTTAGAATTTGAAAAGATGCTAGTTCGTGATGTATACCTTTTTGAATTCTCTTTTTCTTCCTTCAATTGGTCTTCAATTTTGAGAGCATAATGATACATGTCTTCCAGATATGGTGGTGGATTTCTGTCAACAAGATGAGCAATTTCTCGATTCAAACCTCCAAGGAATCTAGACATGGTATCTTCTTCTTCTTCTCTAACATTTGCTCTTTCCATCATAGTTTCCATCTCTTGATAATATTCCGCCACACTTTTTGTTCCTTGCCTCAAACCTTGCAATTTAGTTTTCAAATTTCTTTCATAATGTTTTGGAACATACCTTTTTCTCATGGCTTCTTTAAGTTCTTCCCATGTCTCTATTGGATCCTCCTCTTTTCTTCTTCTCTCAGATTTGAGATGTTGGTACCAATCACCAGCATGATTGGTAAATTCGGCAATAGCAAGTCTCATCTTCTTATTTTCACTATAGGTGTTGCAATCAAACACATGCTCTATCTTTCTTTCCCACTGCAAGTATGCCTCAGAATCTGCCGTTCCACAAAAGGGCGGGATTTTGAGTTTAACTCCCCCATCTCTATCTTCATGTACTCTTTCCATCCTTCTAGGTTGCATAATAGTTGCATGGTTATTTCTTCCTCTCCATCTACCATCAACTTGTCTTTCTTGTACTACTATACCTTCATCTTCTTGTAATGTTCGTTCTTGTCTTTGTTGTTGCGCTCTTCTTTCTTGTCTATCTTCCATCATCATTTCCATCATACCTTGAATTGCTTGAAGAATGGTTGTATTAAGATCTGGTACTGGTGGTACTGCTTTTCCATTATGTGACATTTTGTTATCAAGGGACCTCACCACACTTCTCACAAAAATTTCACTCAGGGACACTCGTGTTTAACACTCAAAGGTAGGCTTTTGGTACTAGGTCAAGAATGTAAAGGCTGGTTTTTTTTTTTTTTTTTTTTTTTGGGTGCAATCTTGCTTTAAGCTTGATTATAACCAATTAACGATCAATTCTAACAAGCTAAGACTAGTATCTCAAGGATCAAGAGCTTGAAAATAAATGATAAGAACTGAATATATATATTTTTTTCTCTCAGAACTGATTTTTTTTTCTACTGTTTTTTTTTTCTTTTTTTTTTTTTCGATAATCTGAGAGAGAAAAAAAATTGATACAAAAAAAAATAACAATAAAAATATTTCACCTCTAGAGCGGCCAAAGAACGTCGACCAAATGCTCTGATACCAAATGATAAGCGCCTACAATGCTGGAATTTGCAAAGCTAGAGGTCCTTCTAGAATCCTTGCAAAACGCTCACAGAGAAAGCTAACTTAACGGATTGATTCCAACCAAGAGCTGGTTAGAAGATGAATGACTCTTAGATCGAACTTGGAATCTATGATGGTCACTCTTAGATACCAAGACAATTCACTCCAGAATTAGCTTGATCAAAACTAATTCAATGAATCGGTTTAAACATCAAACCTAAAGCAAGATTTGAAAAAGAATAACACCAAAAGGGTATTAAGAAAACACAAAGGTTTTTTTCTGTATTCAACCAAAATCTCTCAAACAGAGTATTACATGCCTTTCTTTCCCACTGCAAGTATGCCTCAGAATCTGCCGTTCCACAAAAGGGTGGGATTTTGAGTTTAACTCCTCCATCTCTATCTTCATGTACTCTTTCCATCCTTCTAGGTTGCATAATAGTTGCATGGTTATTTCTTCCTCTCCATCTACCATCAACTTGTCTTTCTTGTACTACTATACCTTCATCTTCTTGTAATGTTCGTTCTTGTCTTTGTTGTTGCGCTCTTCTTTCTTGTCTATCTTCCATCATCATTTCCATCATACCTTGAATTGCTTGAAGAATGGTTGTATTAAGATCTGGTACTGGTGGTACTGCTTTTCCATTATGTGACATTTTGTTATCAAGGGACCTCACCACACTTCTCACAAAAATTTCACTCAGGGACACTCGTGTTTAACACTCAAAGGTAGGCTTTTGGTACTAGGTCAAGAATGTAAAGGCTGGTTTTTTTTTTTTTTTTTTTTTTTTTTGGGTGCAATCTTGCTTTAAGCTTGATTATAACCAATTAACGATCAATTCTAACAAGCTAAGACTAGTATCTCAAGGATCAAGAGCTTGAAAATAAATGATAAGAACTGAATATATATATTTTTTTCTCTCAGAACTGATTTTTTTTTCTACTGTTTTTTTTTTCTTTTTTTTTTTTTCGATAATCTGAGAGAGAAAAAAAATTGATACAAAAAAAAATAACAATAAAAATATTTCACCTCTAGAGCGGCCAAAGAACGTCGACCAAATGCTCTGATACCAAATGATAAGCGCCTACAATGCTGGAATTTGCAAAGCTAGAGGTCCTTCTAGAATCCTTGCAAAACGCTCACAGAGAAAGCTAACTTAACGGATTGATTCCAACCAAGAGCTGGTTAGAAGATGAATGACTCTTAGATCGAACTTGGAATCTATGATGGTCACTCTTAGATACCAAGACAATTCACTCCAGAATTAGCTTGATCAAAACTAATTCAATGAATCGGTTTAAACATCAAACCTAAAGCAAGATTTGAAAAAGAATAACACCAAAAGGGTATTAAGAAAACACAAAGGTTTTTTTCTGTATTCAACCAAAATCTCTCAAACAGAGTATTACATGCCTTTCTTTCCCACTGCAAGTATGCCTCAGAATCTGCCGTTCCACAAAAGGGTGGGATTTTGAGTTTAACTCCTCCATCTCTATCTTCATGTACTCTTTCCATCCTTCTAGGTTGCATAATAGTTGCATGGTTATTTCTTCCTCTCCATCTACCATCAACTTGTCTTTCTTGTACTACTATACCTTCATCTTCTTGTAATGTTCGTTCTTGTCTTTGTTGTTGCGCTCTTCTTTCTTGTCTATCTTCCATCATCATTTCCATCATACCTTGAATTGCTTGAAGAATGGTTGTATTAAGATCTGGTACTGGTGGTACTGCTTTTCCATTATGTGACATTTTGTTATCAAGGGACCTCACCACACTTCTCACAAAAATTTCACTCAGGGACACTCGTGTTTAACACTCAAAGGTAGGCTTTTGGTACTAGGTCAAGAATGTAAAGGCTGGTTTTTTTTTTTTTTTTTTTTTTTTTTTTGGGTGCAATCTTGCTTTAAGCTTGATTATAACCAATTAACGATCAATTCTAACAAGCTAAGACTAGTATCTCAAGGATCAAGAGCTTGAAAATAAATGATAAGAACTGAATATATATATTTTTTTCTCTCAGAACTGATTTTTTTTTCTACTGTTTTTTTTTTTCTTTTTTTTTTTTTTCGATAATCTGAGAGAGAAAAAAAATTGATACAAAAAAAAATAACAATAAAAATATTTCACCTCTAGAGCGGCCAAAGAACGTCGACCAAATGCTCTGATACCAAATGATAAGCGCCTACAATGCTGGAATTTGCAAAGCTAGAGGTCCTTCTAGAATCCTTGCAAAACGCTCACAGAGAAAGCTAACTTAACGGATTGATTCCAACCAAGAGCTGGTTAGAAGATGAATGACTCTTAGATCGAACTTGGAATCTATGATGGTCACTCTTAGATACCAAGACAATTCACTCCAGAATTAGCTTGATCAAAACTAATTCAATGAATCGGTTTAAACATCAAACCTAAAGCAAGATTTGAAAAAGAATAACACCAAAAGGGTATTAAGAAAACACAAAGGTTTTTTTCTGTATTCAACCAAAATCTCTCAAACAGAGTATTACATGCCTTTCTTTCCCACTGCAAGTATGCCTCAGAATCTGCCGTTCCACAAAAGGGTGGGATTTTGAGTTTAACTCCTCCATCTCTATCTTCATGTACTCTTTCCATCCTTCTAGGTTGCATAATAGTTGCATGGTTATTTCTTCCTCTCCATCTACCATCAACTTGTCTTTCTTGTACTACTATACCTTCATCTTCTTGTAATGTTCGTTCTTGTCTTTGTTGTTGCGCTCTTCTTTCTTGTCTATCTTCCATCATCATTTCCATCATACCTTGAATTGCTTGAAGAATGGTTGTATTAAGATCTGGTACTGGTGGTACTGCTTTTCCATTATGTGACATTTTGTTATCAAGGGACCTCACCACACTTCTCACAAAAATTTCACTCAGGGACACTCGTGTTTAACACTCAAAGGTAGGCTTTTGGTACTAGGTCAAGAATGTAAAGGCTGGTTTTTTTTTTTTTTTTTTTTTTTTTTGGGTGCAATCTTGCTTTAAGCTTGATTATAACCAATTAACGATCAATTCTAACAAGCTAAGACTAGTATCTCAAGGATCAAGAGCTTGAAAATAAATGATAAGAACTGAATATATATATTTTTTTCTCTCAGAACTGATTTTTTTTTCTACTGTTTTTTTTTTCTTTTTTTTTTTTTTCGATAATCTGAGAGAGAAAAAAAATTGATACAAAAAAAAATAACAATAAAAATATTTCACCTCTAGAGCGGCCAAAGAACGTCGACCAAATGCTCTGATACCAAATGATAAGCGCCTACAATGCTGGAATTTGCAAAGCTAGAGGTCCTTCTAGAATCCTTGCAAAACGCTCACAGAGAAAGCTAACTTAACGGATTGATTCCAACCAAGAGCTGGTTAGAAGATGAATGACTCTTAGATCGAACTTGGAATCTATGATGGTCACTCTTAGATACCAAGACAATTCACTCCAGAATTAGCTTGATCAAAACTAATTCAATGAATCGGTTTAAACATCAAACCTAAAGCAAGATTTGAAAAAGAATAACACCAAAAGGGTATCAATAAAACACAAAGGTTTTTTCTGTATTCAACCAAAATCCCTCAAACATGAGTATTACATGCCTTTAAATAGGCTCAAAAGATAACCCTAACAAAATAAAGTTCAGCCACCAACCACTAATAAATGCTAATAAATGCTATTAAATACAAATTGAAGAATATAAGGCAATTCATACAAACTTTTAATAAATGCTATTAAATATAAATTGAAGAATATAAGGCAATTCATAAATTGTCTTAATTGGTAGTTCAACTACCAAAGGAAAGTCTTCTAATCACTTTCCAATGTCAGCCACTCCGTTATTTTCTTGATTTGATACTTGAATCTTCTTTGTATTGCTTCTTATAATTGCTCGTTCGGGTACATGCACGTGATCAGTTGTTGGATTCATATCACATAATCTACGGTGGATATGGTTTCAATATTCAAACAAGGGCGTCTTAGTTAGGAATCGGCCTTTTTCTATCTAAGCATTGTGGCCATCACAGTTCAAGCTACGTATGGCTGGCGTACAACCTAAAGGCTTCTTATCTTAGCCGGAAAAGAAAGTGCGATTCTTTTCTTTAGGCCAATCTTAGAAAAAGAACAAGGAGGATATGTAGCACTACTGGATAGATCATGGCTCCAACCGGGGTGGTTCATGACTGGGCTAAAAAGAAAGTCTCAAGCGGGGAAAGGCGGGATAATGGAAGGCGGATAAAAAACTGGATTCCGCTGTGGGTGGCAGAGTAACAAGATGTGTGGGGGGCATTTTCCTGGGATTAGCCAGATAAGAAGTCGACTCATTGCATTGTCGTCGGCCGCTGGAAAGAAAGACCGAGGGAGGCTGTGGACGGCAACAGGCGAGGTGGTTCTCGAGAGCGCAGTCGCTCGCGCATGGATGATAACGTGGTCGTTCTTGTGATAAGCCGTGAAAAGGAGACTTCCAAAGGCAAAGTTCAGGTGGCTGATTCATCACCTGTCTATACATCCAATTCCTTTTCCGCTTTGGAGATGGATTCAAGTCAGTGGTCGATCGACTTTGATTCTTCTGCTCCTTCCCTTCCCGACGGTAAGCTAGTTTCTTGCCATCCCATCCGAAAACACCTCCTTCTCCAACAAGAGTGCCAGCCCTCCTGACTTAGCCCTAACTTCCCCCGCAATGCAATTAAAAACAACCGGAGTGATTCTTTTCACTTTCAGATATTCCCAATTTTGACATTGAGTTTCAATAGGGAGGGATGGATCTTCTTTACGAATGAGCTCACGGAGAGCTCGAACTTTGGTTCCCAAGCCCTCGACAGCTCCAAACCAGGCAAGGAGACCTAGGGACTGGCCGGACCCAATCTCCGCCGATAAGGAAGGTCTGGTAACACGTTTATTGGAATCCCTGAATGAAAGTTAGGTAGACCATTATCGTCATCTGATTTTCTTTCTGACCTGTTTGGACCTCCGTGACAAAGAACAATGGAATCGATGGTAAGAGTCTTCCTTTCCTCTTGTACCTCTGCTCTCTTCCAATGACCTGTCTTCCTCTTTTTCACACCGTGATCCTTGGCTTTTGAAATAAGAGGTCGGATCGATCGGGGTCATGCGTTTTGGATACAGAAATTGGGCTTTTCCCTTAGTAGTCAAGTTGCTCGAGGCCCGAAAATTGGAATACAATCTAGAGGATCTGGTAGAAGAATCTATGGGTTCGTTAGGAATAGATAGTTGTTGTCTGGACATACGAGTCACAGCCGGCCGGGAACCGGGAAGAGGAGAGACCAACGACGAAGCTACTAGCTACTAGAAAGAAAAGGACAAGAAAAAGAAAGACCACCTTTCGTACATTTCTACTGGTCCAAAATTCGAATGGCGAACGAAAGACCAGGCAATCTCCGAGGCACTTCCAGCAGGAAGGGTTGACGTAAAAAAGCCTCATTCAGCTGGAAGTAGGAAATCAATCCCGGCACGACCGATGACTTAGTCTCCTTCTACGCTTCGACTCAACCACCTACCTAACTTAACTTATTAGAAAAGATACGATAGATAGCAGCTACCTAAGGCACTTAGGCCCCCTTCACCAATCATGTTCATCTAGTAAGCCCTAGTACTATGTTTGTTCTCCAAGCTTGACTATAATAGAAATAGAATAGGCAGGCGTTTTAGAGAACAGTAGTTGGGTTAGCTCTGCCTTGTTGTGATAGGGGGCTGAGGGGTGAAAGAGCGAGACCGAGTGAAGAGTGAAAGAAGGAATCTTGAGGATTTACTGACAGTGAATTCTCATTTCTTCTTCGATAGTCTTGACTTATTAATTACCTTGACTCTCTTTGATCCCCAAAAATACGGGGGAGGGTAGAAAAAATAAGAAATGGTCTTTACAGGATCCGGAGAAAGAATTTGTCTTGTTGTCTTGCTTTCGTCTCCCTTCTTTCTTTGATTTACTCTCTCCTGTAAAGGAATAGAATATCTGATTCTTCTTCTTTGACAATATTACCTAACTAACCGGATTGAACTGTAAAGGGGCGAAGCCGTGAGACCGAGAGGGAGAGGGGCGAAGCCCTCAAACCCATAAGGCGAAGAGGTGACCGATCTGGTCAAAATAGGTTAACAAAAAAAGGTGTGTCCGGTCTAGTGTAGCTAATGTGACTTTCTCGATCTATAGTTCCTCTTTCTTCTCCTATTGAGTATGGTTCTATTGAGCGTGATACCCGCCCTCTACAAATAGAAAGTAGTTTTTGAAAAGGTCTTTAAACGACTCTTCATTAGGCTCTACCGACGCACAAGCGCTAAGCGATAATAAGACCTTACTAGGGTAAAAAGGATAGCAAAAGGCAGATTTGTTCAGTTTTTCGACTAAGACTTAGCCGGGATCTCCCGTTGGTTAGTATTAGTAGTATTTTGATTCGTCAGACTTGTGTGTCTAGGTCGGGTGTGACCCCTTTCTCAGAGGCTGCAATAGATAGCTTTTGTGGCACCCTTTCACGCTCTCGCGTGGTAGACTCAATAGTAGGATAGCTTTGGGATGGATGACTTTAGTTCTTTTGTCAACTGCTCACTAGGATTGAGGATCAATTCTTTAATAAAACAGGTTGATCTGTTCCCTCTCCCTATGGAACAATACTGGACAGAGGATCTCCTGAAACAAGAAGTAAGACAGGACTTTATCGAATTCACTTCTGGAAAGAATGTACATGACTGGACTGCCCCAAAAGGGGGGGTCATAGGCTGCTCCGGGCTCCCCCCCTCTCTCTTCATCCGACTCAAGCGTAATCCAAAAGCGTAAGTCGTCTTCGTCTAAGGCATTCTACTTTGTAGGAGCTTCCCTACTTCCTAGGGTTGGAGATGTAATCCATTCTGCTACCTGTATCGCATCACTTCTTTTGTAAAGCCCCCCTTCCTTGGGCTAGTTATACCCAACACCTCTGCTTGCCAACTACCTCCGTTTTATGTATGACCGGGGCACCCACCTATGGTATGGAAAAAAGTATCCTATGTATGTGTCAAACTATTCTAGTCAAGCCTAGTCAGTCTCTTCTCTCTCCCCAGTGACGATCTGGTTCTCCATCTTTTGTTTACACCTTTCCCAGCGAACCAGTGAATATCCGCCCGCTGGTGGAGCACATGCCGGCATACGCGCTATCCATTACAGAGCCCCTACGCACGCTATCGCTGAAAGCATTGGGTTCGGTATCTCAAGTCATTCCCGGTTCAATCCCTATTCCTCTTTCTCTAGCAATTCCCGTTCGGTATCTTTGTATGTATCAATGGGTTCATCAGCACATCTACGATCTGCATCCCTCTTTCCATCTCCAAGAGCAGAAAGAGCCTTTCCCTCCAACGAAAGAAAACCAAGAAGATCTCCTTGTTCCCCTCGACACCCCCTTCCCCCCTACTCTGCCTGACTTTAGTTTGTGTGCCCGAGATAGAGAGAAAGAGCATAGAGAATCAGACCTACCTTTTGCCAGTGTTCGAACATGAAGCGTTGCACTCCTCAAATGTATACGTAAGGAGCCCATTAGAAAGATTATCAGCAAAAGAGTTAGCCTTTAAGTGGTCATTAGTCGGTCCATATAAATAGACATTATTCTAGTCCATAGAAGGGGATATCGTCAGCCTTTCTTTTTTCCATTGCTTATACCGAGGTTCGATCCAACGAAATAGCTCGATCTTGCCCGCTTCCGGACCTTTCGAACCATTGCTTCCAAACACCATCTTCCAAACCCCCATTTACCCCTGCAAAAGCTTAGGGCCTTGGGTCGTGCTGGTGCTGGTCTTTCTTTCATAAGAGGGCATTCTTGGTTCGGGCTTTAGTCATTCCCGAAGATCCCAGGTATCAAGCATAATATAGCATTACCTACTTTTCTCGAGCCTGATACCCCCATTGAGTCAAGTATTGGGCCAAGCTGCCGTACTCCACTTCCAACCCGCCTAATACTCCAGTGGTGCTAGTCACAAAGCCTATCAAGATCAAGAGCATTCATCTCAGGACAAGATCATTATATATCACACTTCTTGATTCGTAACAAACCCAACGTATCGCACCCGCCGGCCGTACTACCCTTAACCTTTCCAGGTCGCTTCCTACCCTTGTCAAGAGCATTTCCAAGTCTTATTCTATCTCTCTATTGATTGGTTAAACCTCAGAATACCTTGAACTCAGAAACCTACTCCCCTTTTGCCTGCTCATCGTTGGTTAACCACTGGTATTAGTCAGTAGACTTATAGCCTGAAATTAAGTAGAGGAGAGAGTCTTCGATAGCTCTTTTGCACCATTCGTTGGTCCTTCAGAACCAAAGGAAGCTTTTGGCATTAGGCTGGACGGCGCTGTAATAGGAACGGCCTTCCACTATGTCTGCAGAAACCAGTCCGGCTCTCCTGCGCAATTCTCTATTTCGTGGGAAAAAGGGCTTTATTTCGTCTTCGAGTTCGGCATAGCGGTCAGGCTTTTGGCCATGAGTCTGCAACTACGATCTAGGAAAGTTTCTTCCCCCGGCACGCATACGCATGATAAGTCAAGCTCTGGTTCTGGCATTCCTGTGGAGAACAGGAAAGCGTGTGAAGTAGGCGTCTCGTCCAAATCAAAATAGTCGTAGCTAGATGAGGTTGTTTTTTAGCTTCCTTGATCTCTGTCCAGCCATTCACTCATTCCTCCAGAGAGGGAAAATCATCAAGCAGTAAGTAAACGCATATGGTTCAAGACCACTCCTTCCTTCCTCTCCTGCATGTCCCGCTTTGATCGCTATTCTTCTTCTATATAAAACAGGGTCGTCTGTCAGAAGTTTTGTAGTTGCTACGAACCCTTCTCTAAATCATGGGCTAGGATCTCCTTATTCTGGGGTAGGCTGCCCAACCATATGCTTATAAAGTACGAACTCAACTTGGCGGATCTCTTTGGGCAGTAGCATTTCTGGTATTTCGTTGATTATCCAACTCTTTCCGCTCTTTGAGGAAGTATCTCTGCAGAATCTGCTTTAATGCCTTTAAACTAGACTTCGTCACTTTTGGGTCTATGACGGGACAATGCCCCACACTTGCTTTGATCGCAATTCTTTTATATCAAATCGGTCAATGTAGAGAAGGACATCCTCGAATGGGTTCACCAGGATCACTGGCAGTTCACCTACCCCGCTTGCACCCGTTCTTTTTCTTTTTTCAATCTACCACCGAGCACCTCTTTTTCACTACTGTTGGTGGTTAAGGCTCTCATCTCTTCTATTTCTATTATTTCTATACAGTAACGGATTTCTCTGGGCAATCTTCTATGTCTTTGACAAAAACGAAACATGTATATCCAGTCGACCCTCTTTTGATAAGGGAGAAAGATCATGGGCAAGCGTGGAAAAAAAGTCTTGCTCTTCTAGTGCTTCCAGCTCAATCAGCCATATACGCGTGCGTTCATTCTTAAATTGAACTTAAAGGACGGCCTCGTCGCACTCTTACCAGTAGGAGAGGTCCCTCGGTCAATAACACGCTGGTCAGGAAGTCCCCTGAAGAAGCCTTTTGTTTGTTGTTTGCTAGGGGACGAGAAGTGGAATACGTGATCTTTCTTATTCCTGGGGATAAGGGTTGGACCCGGTAAGACTTTCTTGCCCGAAAGCGAGAACCCATCCCGGTAAGGTTAATAGTTTGATTCCTTACGATATGAATGATCTTGTTCCCTATATTAAATAGACCAATATCGCCTGCATGTCACCCAAGGCCTAGTGAAGGTGGTTTGAGCTCATTTTGTCTATCTTCCTAATTTTTCGGAGAAGTAATAAATAGAGTGAAATAGTGAAGAGTTGCTCTGTAGCTCTTGCTTGGATAGAGACGAGGATGTGGGTGAAGTGAGCCGAAGAGAGGAAGAAGAGAGAGCGAAGACTTGCTCTTGCTATTGCAAGTTTTTGTTTAGCAGCTAGCCTGCGGGTTAGGAGTGCAACATTAGGAGCGCAGCGAATTTGCTAGTCTAGACCTCTATGCCTTATTACTAGTGTATTGGTGCTTATGAGGGCTTGTGGCTGTGGTAATTCCTATTTCGTTTGCTAAGCGATAGCCCACCCACCTACAAGTAGGTGAAATAAGGAAGAAAATTGAATCACTATCTCAGAGAAGGAAAGAAGATTGACTGGCCTGGTGTCAGGTAAGGAAGAACGCCGCTGCGACATTGGAAGGTAGTGCCTCTTCTATTGACTATATAGTAGCAGAGCTTTAAAGCAGCGTAAACGACCATGGAAATATGGATTTCTGATGCTAACTCCCCTTTCTTTAAATAGTTAGATCGGGCCTGGCGAACTACCATTGATGGATTGAGGCTGGCATACGGTCGGTACCATTTAACGATCGATTTCGTCTGGATAGAAAAGAAAAAAGAAGTAAACAAAAACCTTTCCAGGTCCTGTAATGGTTTCGCTTTTGTTCGCTTACCCATGCTTTTCTCGTGCACGCCCGTAACATGAACATGAATTACACATGCAATTCTACAGTCTGACTTTCTTCTTCCTACGGGAATTAGATAACTGCTTGCCAAGGGGCATTCAACCGCTACTTCCTCACTTGATTTCCTCTGTATCTTCTGTTGTATGGGGATAAAGGCTATTGGGATAGATTCCCCGGATCTTTCTAAGGATCTTCTAAAGACGATAGACTGGTTTCTAGAGCTAACTAAACTCGACTATAAAGATTTTAGCATCAATAGCTTGAAACTAAGCATTCTTACTTGAAGAATTGTTGTCTATCTTCCCTGTCTTGAAACTGACAGGCCTGGAAGAGAAGAATGAGGGGTTTTTCTAACTATCTAATTACCCGGGAACCTGAACTTAGCCGACTAGAGCTTAAAACGCTTCCAGTTAATCTTTAATAGTTGCATTAAATCCCAGGGAAAAAGCCGAGGCTTAACTCTTTTCTCTTTAAGGAGTTACGTGAAAGAAAAGGGAAAAGGTCCTTGTCCCCCAGTTTCTTAGTTCTTTCCTTAATCTCCCCTTGTGAAAGGGGAAGGAACTGATAGGGCTAAGGGATTGACGCACATTTTTTATTGCTTTTATGAGTTTAGCTTGTACGAAAAAAAGAGAAATTGACTGCCTAGGTTTATTCAGAGAGTTAATTAATGGGTTCCTTTGATTCCGGATCTGTGTGAGATCTTCTTTCCCGGGAGGAAAAAACTCTTTGAATAAATTTGACTTATTCTTGGTTTAAGGCAGTTAATTCTTTCTTTGACCATACATCTGGAAAGAGAGTATTTAGATAATAAGGTCTTAAACAGTTTGTCCTTGTGATATGAATCCAACAACTGATCACGTGCATGTACCCGAAGGACCGATTACAAGAAGCAAGGTTAAGAAGATTCAAGAGGCCTATACATTGCATCTTCAAAAGCTAGCTAGTGTACCGGTTGAAACAAAGACTTTTGAGCCCAAAAATCTATATAGCATTAGCATATCAAATCAAGAAGATAATGGAGTGGCTGATATTGGAAAGTAATTAGAAGACTTGCCTTTGGTAGTTGAATTACCAATTAAGGAAATTATTAATGCCTTATTTGCTTCATTTTATATTTAATAGCATTTATTAATAGTTTGTATGAATTGCCTTATATTCTTCAATTTGTATTTAATAGCATTTATTAGCATTTATTAGTGGTTGGTGGCTGAACTTTATTTTGTTAGGGTTATCTTCTGGGTCTATTTAAAGGCATGTAATATTCATGTTTAGGGGATTTTTCGTTGAATACAGAAAAAAAACCTTTGTGTTTTCTTGATACCCTTTTGGTGTTATTCTTTTTCAAACCTTGCTTTAGGTTTGATGATTAAACCGATTCATTGAATTAGTTTTGATCAAGCTAATTCTAGAGTGAATTATCTTGGTATCTAAGAGTGATCATCATAGATTTCAAGTTCGATCTAAGAGTCATTCATCTTCTAACCAGCTCTTGGTTGGAATCAATCCGTTAAGTTAGCTTTCTCTGTGAACGTTTTGCAAGGATTCTAGAAGGGACCTCTAGCTTTGTAAATTCCAGCATTGTTGGCGCTTATCACCTTGTATTTTCTTTATTAGATTACGGGACTAGGCAAGTCCGCCCAGGAAGCAACCGATGACGAAATCCAATAGTTCAGTCAAAAGCATCGGAAAGAAGTATTACATCCAATACCAGTGAAATATGCTTCTTCTAATATCTGCCTTCAAACAAGCTATTGAAAGATAGCCTGTGACTCATATGATATAAGAATGGGAAAGGTGCAAAAAAAGGCATTCTAAGGGGGGAGACAATGTACCACTTTTTCAACCTATAATCAACGCCTATTTTTCAGTCTTTTCAATCCCGGAATGAAATCCTTTCTAAGTAGGCTTAGATCTTAGATTTAGTTAGCAGGCGATCTCCTAATGATTCTGACTGAGATTGAAGATCGATAAGATAGAGCGGGATGAGCTCATTACTATATATCCTGACTATTTCATCCTGTGAAAGAAGATCAGGCGGAGGTTACGAGAGAAAGCATCTAATTAGACTACAACTGATGACGAAAGAGAAATAGTCAGTTCCCAGATCTGGGCGTAGGCAGAGAAGGCGAGAAGTATAGAGTCTAGATATTGAATTAGGATAGCACGATCTGAGATAGAGTTGATAGAGTTGAAAGCACGAACTCGTGACGCTTTAGTGACTAATACCGGATACTCCTCATTATAGTCATTATAGGAATAGGAGTCAAGTCTCGGGAGGTCATTCATGTATTTCTTGAAAGCACTAGATCAGTTTATTCTGTCTTGGATGGACTTTCTGTTTTGACTTCGTCATTTCCCAGTTCTCACTTACCACTTATCATCTGATGATGAAAATCGTAGAGGTGATTCCACTTTACCTGGGGCATAGTCTCTTTCCTGGTCCTGATTTTGAGAAAAAAAAGAGAGTTTCAAGTCCATTTTCACTTCTTTTTAACAGATATTTGGTTAGTTATTGTTGATGGTCCAATTGGAGTTCAGACTCTATATATATTTTCAATGACGGATATCCTTTTGGGATGCAAGCTAGTCAGAAAGTCAGAAATCCCGGCCTTAGGCCTAGGAGTAGAAGCTAAGACCAATCCGAGGCAATGCCAGATAAGAGATTCTCAGCCTAATTGAATCTATTCCCGCACCATCCATTGATTCAATTACTTATCGGTTAACTTCTCTATAGGTTCTTCAAGACATTGACGGATTCGTAAGACTTGAGCTCAATGCTTTGCAGTCTTGAGTATGCTTCCAGGATAGACTGAGTTCCGGAAAGAAGATTATCTCAACCAACTCCCACATATTATTATTATTATTATGATCATGCCCTATACCGCGGTCTTGACTTCGGGCTTCCCCACTGAACTTTTCAATGAAGAATTAGTGCTTTAGGATTCAATCTTAAATCAAGTTAGAAGTAAGTAGTTAACTCTTCCTAGCCTTCCCCACCCAAGTCACTGGGTTCCCTTTCGATAAGAGGGCAGAGTACAGGAAAGAAAAGAAAGAAAACTGGAAAAAAGCATCAAAAAGCATATAATTAGACAGAATGAACTTCCTACACCTGTTTAATAATTTAATAAGTCTCTCAATAGTTCTTCCTTCAAAACCATATGTCAAAAAGAGTTTCACCTCATAATTCTAAGTGGCGAAAATAGCTCTTATAGAGAGAGAAGAGAGAGGCTAGCTTTTTTCTCTCTTTTTCACTAAATATCCCTTACATCGGAAACAAAGGATTTCAATTACATAAGTTAGATGAAAAGATTGAAAGTGGGATTGATCGATTGAAACTTTCATTTCTATATTGAGAATGCGTCCAATATCACTAATCAAGTAGTAGCATCTCGACCAGGATCAACCCGGGAGAAGTCACTAAATCTTTTTTGGCACCTGAATCTTATAAAGGACAAAAATCAGTCGTACAGCTTTCGATGACAGATCGTAAATTCAGACTGAGAACTTAGTTACGACCGGAGATTGAGTTGACTTTGAGCGAGAATGAGAAAGGCCTTAGTCAGAAGTATAGGCCTTAAATGACCTAGTTCCCAACAGGCTAGCTGGTAAAAGTAGACTGCTAATCCACATGCCTACAGGTCTACTGGCTAGTAGGTATACAGCCGATAGTTCTATTTAGAGTGAGATGTCCTTCCAGATTGATTAGAGCCCAAGCATTGAGATCTGGAGAAATAGCTTCCTCTAGGTAAATAAGTCCAAGAATTGGGACCTTCCGGCAAAATATCCCCATAAGAAAGTCTGTAGTATTTTGATACCAGGCCCTTACTGAAGCAAGTCAAGTCTTGAAGTATAAGACCAATTAAAGTCTATCCCCAGGGGAAAGTCTATTACTGAGTCAATGCCGTTGAATCAACTACATTAGCAGGAGATCTCGCTATCGAGCTTTGCTCCGGATCTACTTACGTGGGAAGTTACCGAAGAAATAACATGGAAAGCTTCCCGAAATTCGGAGTTAGATATATAGTTTGATCTCAGACCAGAGAAAGTGGGAAAATAGTTCAACTCTAGTCCCTGACGAGGGCTTAGACCAGTAAATGCATATATTCTGGGGGATTAATCTTTCTATTTTTACACCGCATATGAAATTCCTAAAGCTGGAGTTTGATTGTTCTAGTTAATTGGCTGAGCTTATTGATATTGTGTTAGACGAAGTGCTGTTATTGAGGCAAGAGCTCTTCTTTCGTTCATGACCAATATGCTCAAAAGGCCCTATGATTCAATTACTACTCCCTCTGGAGACTGAAATCCTCGAAGAAATTTCAAAGGAGAAAAAGCCTCGGGCGGCCCTCATCCCTTCCTAGAGTTCATTCTAGCGCAGTCTTTCTTATCTCATTCCCTCCGCTAGTAATGTAATGGCATTCGTGTGCCAAAGTCGCTTCAGAGCTTGTTGAGGATAAAGTGAGAATCATTCTATTTTCTTTCATAGAATCCCGCGAAGAAAGCATGGAGTTTGATTTGTGTGCATTAAAGTCCTTAGGCGCCTAAGATAACTGAAAGTCAAACAAAGCATGAGTTGGGGGCAAAAAAGCAAAATCAAGAGCTCAATCTAAAGGACAAGCTTAACGAATAAGAGAAAGAAAGTTTCTACTTTATCCCCTCCTTTATCAGATCTTGTAGAGACAGCAAGGACAGGGGGCGATCTCTATAGTTTCTCACCTACGTTTTTCACTTATTTGACTTTGAGGTTATTCCCCTCACATGATAACCTTCAAGGTACTTTCCGGGCCCGGCCAATATGAGAATTTTTTCTATTTCTTTAGATTCACCCTAAATCAGACTGAAGAAAGAAAATAGAATCGAGTTGGTTTCAAGATCAAATAAAAAAAGATTGCTTTGGATTCCTTTCTTTGCTGTCTTGAGGAAGATGGACTTCACATACTAGAAAGAAAGTCAGTGTGAGGCGTTGCAGTCTTTGATGAGAGTGTGATATTCTAGATTCTTTTTTGAGTCTTCCTCCCTGATAAATGTCTTTATTGAAATTGAAAGCCTAAATAAAGCAGTCTATTCTGTAACGTAATCTATCGTTGCCAATGTTCAGTCTCGAACTTTTCCCGTCTTGCTTCAGATCTTGTAGAGGCTGCCAGGAAGTAACTGGAAGAAGAAAGAGCAAACTTTCAGCTGAAGTAGTTTGAACCTTAAGAAGTGGTAAAGAAAAGGACAACAGTGAAATCTTGAGTTTCAAACCCGCATCCGCTTTTCCATTTTTCACATTTCGAAAAGCCTTAAATAAAATAGCCGGCAAAATCAGAGGAAATCTTTCTCTTTCGCTCTGCCCATATCTGAACAAGGAGGAAGGAAGAATGAGTGAAGCTTCAGGACTGAGAGATGATGATTGAGTCTTTACACCGGGACTCCATATTCTAAAGGTCTCCACTTTAGTCTACTTCATCACAGATATAGTAGGCGAGAAAGAAGAGAAAAGCAAGATCAGGTAATTTCCCTGAACTGACAGATGAAATTCAGTAGAATCGGAAAGTTCGTCTTCTCTCAAGTCCCGTTTAATCAATTTATAAACCCTGGGATGAAATTCTTCTTCCTTACTGTGATTAACCTCGAAGTCCCCGTTCTCTTGCTCTTGTTCACTCCTTGAGGCAAGTCATAGTCAGAAACCCGAGCAGCGATAAGTCATTCAGGAAAGCTTGAGAAGGCAGTATGAATAGTTAGACATGAGGTCTTTAGAAGAATGGGATACTTAAGGTATGCTTAGGGCCACCAAGGCATGAAATGCCAGCACCCATTGAATCTCTTACTTGATGTCTGCCTAATCTATTACTACCCCGGTAAGCTACTAATTAAAGCAGGTATGAAAGACTCAATCTCTAGGCTCTGAGATCTCCTCTCTACCATATCCCCTTTCTTCCTCTGTAGGCAGAGACTAAGTAAGTTACTTATGGAAGACTTT
Source organism: Cucurbita pepo subsp. pepo (assembly GCF_057944985.1). Classification (NCBI taxonomy): domain Eukaryota; kingdom Viridiplantae; phylum Streptophyta; class Magnoliopsida; order Cucurbitales; family Cucurbitaceae; genus Cucurbita; species Cucurbita pepo. The sequence continues at coordinate 6,073,225 of NC_141804.1, read as the reverse complement.
CATTTCATTAGCTACTTACTTTAGAAGCAAGAGTTAATATCTCTTCTCTGCCGAAAGATCATTTGATTGGGTTAAACTCCTCTTTGCTTGAATAAAGTCAAAAGCAAAAGTCAAGAAAGCATTCTAACTCCTTTCACGCCTTTACTGTACAGATCAGCTAGGGAATCAAAGTCTGAAATGTGACTTTTAAAGGACAGGGCTTCCAGCTATAGAAGTTCTAGTCAGGTATGTCCCTATTCTCTTCCCTCTTCCCATTGACTATTCATCTCTTGGTCAAGCCCTTCCTTAGGAAGAAAAACTATAGAATACAACTAGTCAACAAGGCTAGCTGGAAGCGGTTTAAAAAGAAGACATTTATAAGACTACTCTTTTGACTGACTTACTTATAATTCGAAGGTCAATGAAAGAAATCACCCATATTCTGCCTGAAAACTACCTTTTATCCACTTAAGAGATCGCTACGTCTTCATCAGTGTCATTAAGTAGTGTAATCAGAGTAGTTAAGGACTATCGCTCAACTGAGACTTCCTCCCTCAAGCTTTTCATAGTTAAGGACTATCACTGGGTGCAGGAATTGAATCATGGGGCTAAGGGTCCACTAAATTGACTCTAGTGGTTAGAAAGTCAAATTCTACTGCAACTTCATCCGTAAGGCCCGCCTGATCTTAAGGTATAGGCCCAGGCTTCTTTATTCAACAACAAACCGGTTGGATCCCTTTGGCTTTTGGCTTAAGTAATTGCTATCAGGTATATTGGAAGTGATTCTGTTGAGATAAGGGTTACAACCTCCCTCCTTTGAACTGATTTCCGGCTCTAAATCCTTAGATTGAGGACAGACAGCATAATTAGCAATTGAATCTCCGGGATGGGCTAATTAGATTAGACTTTCAACTGCATAAGTTCCCCAGTCTGAGCCTACAACAATAGGACCGAGGCGGGACTTGAGAGAAGCGATTCAATAGCACATGGAATAGCCCAGAGGGACAGAGAGGAGCCAAGCAGTGAGACAAGGAACCAACCAACCGGCCGGGGACAAGAGAGGAGAGCCAATGAAAGACGAATAGGTGACGGGAGAGGAGAATGAAGCCGAGGTTCAGGAGAAAGAGCAGTGAAAGAAGGTTCCCTTGTTTACTGTTCAAGAATAACTCACACACAAGAATAGTTCAGGAGCGAAGCGAACATCCTTGAATTAGCTGCTTTCCCTTGTTCAATAAGGAACAAATAGGGACAAGTGATTGACTTCCTTATTACTACTTCTAAAATGGACCTCAAAATAGGGTAAAGCATCCATTTTAATCAAAAAAATAAGGGAGAGATACAATGAATTTCTTTCTGGTCTTTACAGGATCAGATCAAGAATGAATAGTGTTTCCCGAGTTCAAAGAGTGAAAGAAAAGGTTTAAGGGAGAGGATTGACTGACAGTGAAGGAGAAGAGAAAGAGAAAGAATGAAGAGAGAGTTGAGGATTGACTGACAGTTAACTCTCATTCATCTTGAGGATTGACTTCTTAATTACCTTGGCCCTAAAGACCTAGATTTTCTCCCTCAAAATAGGGTAAAGATAGACTTTGATCCCTCAAAATACGGGGGAGGATAGCTTTTTTCTAGTTTTTTTAGTGTTACAGTCAAGTTCCCGAGGGAAACCAGGGTAAAGATAGACTTTGATCCCCAAAAATACGGGAGGGGGAGGGGGGGGATAGCATTTCTTTTCTTTTTGCTGCTGCTATTAGGGAAAAAGCTATTACAAGGTTTTACAGTTATATGAGGATAGAATAAATTTCTTATGGTCTTTGTAGGTGAAGGAGCCTACTCTTTCCCTTCTTTCTTTCACTGTAAACTCAGTAGCTCAGGGTTTCGGTTTCTTCTTCTGCATCTTACTCAATCTTTCCTTCCTTAATTCAAGACTCAACATTAATTCGAGGAAAGAGGGGTTCAGGCCATGAATCAGCTTTGACCGGGAACTTCTTTGTTTTCGCTTTCATTTCTCTTTGGCTTTTACCGACTGTAAGTAAAGGGTCTTCTCATGCAGCTACTTTTCCTATTCCTATTTATTCATTCTATAGAACTGTGAAGTCTCATTCATCAATAGTCTTTACTTACCTTGTTCAAGAGGGGGAAGGAGTTTCCATTTACGCTTACTGAGTCTTTAAGGTTAATCTGGTTCGTTCAGTAGTGATTGAGTTTACAGGATAGGCAATGAATTAGCAGACCTCCGAGTCAAAGAGTGAAATCGGGCTGGTTCCCTTCTTTACTGTTCAAGAATTAGGTCAGGATCAAGAATGAATCAATCAATAGGTGAAGTAGTTTACCGTGAAAGAAGGGACAGGTGTAGGTTCAGTAGCTCAGGTAATTTCAGGGCAGGTTCAGTCGCTAATCATCCATTTACCAAGTGTTTGAAGGGAAGGTCATATCGGTTCCAGATTGAATGAATTGAAAGAATAAATAGGGTCAGGTTCAGTCGCTTTACCTTCTTCTCATCCTTCCAGCCTTCCGAACGCATTACCTCGTCAATAGCCCAAAAACTAGACAGAGGCGAAGTTCAATGACCTCAAAAATAGGGAGGGAATAGCGGTTCAGGTTCCGGAGAATGAAGAAAGAAGTTCCGGAGTCAACTCTCATTCATAAGCTTGAGTGTTTACAGTGTTTGATTTCTTATTCTTTTGTTTCCTGTAAAGGTTCAGTCGCTGCAGTATGCCTTTCGTGTAGTTTGCCAAATTTCTCACAGTTTTGTCTCTTATTACTGTTCGTAAGAACACTAAAATAAGATCAAGGAAGGCACGGTTCTCCTCACCTAAATCAGATTGAAGAACTGAGATGTTGAGCCCATGATCTATGTTATCAAAACACTTTACAATATCTGACTTAATGAGTTTCTCAACCAGACCCCAGCGCTGGACTTCAAGGAAGAAAGTAATAGGACCTCGACCTTTCCTAACCCAGCCTTTTACCCTAACCTAAAGAAGATTTCCAACTAACTCTGGAGCAAATAAATCTCTTCAAAGAGAATATTCAATAACTGAGAAAGCGCATCCAACCCAATGGTATCGTATCAGCCTTGTTTGTTGGGTTGGCTAATGGCTCGCAGCTCCCCAGGTTTGTTTGGTTTGGGAATCCAGGTACATCGAGGAAAACGGCAAGGTAAAGT
>NC_141804.1:6017580-6062580 GCF_057944985.1 Cucurbita pepo subsp. pepo | reverse complement strand
TTAATAAGGAGTAACGTCTTAGTTTACTGTGAAAGAAGAAAGAGGTGAAAGAAGGTTCAGGTTTACCGAGGTTACTGTGTTTGAATAAATATGTGAAGTAGGGAATAGAATAGAGGTTCCAGGGTAGGTTCAGGTTCAGTAGTTCTGTCTTATTAATCTTTGTTACAGGAGAGTAAGTTCAATGAAAGAAAAAATAGGGTACGGAGTCAACCAACTCGAATTCATCGAGAGTTTCGTCTTAGTTTACCGTTCAATCTGGTTCAGGATAAATCATCAGAAAGGTGCGAAGCAAGCAGTGAGACCTTGTTTACCTCCTGAAATAAGGAATAAATAGGGACAAGTGAAGGAGTTTGACCTGATTCTCATCCTTCCAGCCTTCCGAACCAATTACCTGATAAATAGCCCAAAAAATAGACAGAGGATAGGATTTGATCCTAAAAAATAGGGAGAGGATAGAATTTCTTTATTTCTGGTCTTTACAGGATCAGGAGTCTTTGTCTTGTCTCCCTTCTTTCTCTTTCCCTTCTTCCAAACACTGGAAATTCTCATTCTTGTTTCGTTGAGTCTTGACTTACAGTTCACTCTCATTCATCTCTTTTCTTTACTCTCCTGTAAAGCAGCTAATTCATTAATGATGATTCTTCATTCATTTACTCGACTGTATAGGTTCTTCTCATACAGCTCGTCTCCCTGATTTCATTCACTGTAAAAAAGGTTCAGTAGTTCAGTCTCTTTCCTCTCCCCGATTGATTGAACTGTCAAAGGATAGGTTCAGTCTCATCTTGTCTTGCTTTCGTCTTGAGTCTCCCTTCAGTCTTGAACAAGGGATTTTGAACGAAAATACCAGGATTTTATCCCAAAAAAATAAGGAGAGGATAGCTTTTTCTAATTAATGGTACTTACAGGCAGTCGAGTAAAAGAGTGTTTGAATAACTCACATTCACGGAACAAGGGGTTAAGGAGAATGATGCTTTCGTTCAGTCTTAGTTTACAGTTCAAGAAGAAATAGGGACAAGTGATTGAGTGAAGCAAGCAGTGAGACCAATAGAATAGGTGAAAGAGGATTGAATGAATTTACTCTCATGTAAAGGAGCGAAGCGACCTTGTTTACAGTTCAAGAAAGGATCAGATCAAGAAGCCGAGCCGAGGTTCAGTCTCTTTCTGAACTAATTACCTAAAAAATAGGGTCAAGATAGAATGAATCTTGAGGATTTACTGACAGTTCACTCTCAGTCATAAATAGTCTTTACTGTTTCAATAGGGTAAAGCATCCATTTTATCCCAAAAAATAGGGAGAGGATAGAATAGAATAGAATTTGATAATTAATGGTACTTACAGTCTCATTCAGAAAGAAATAGGTTACGGAATCTTGAGTTTCGTCTTTCCTTTCTTTCGGGCTTGCTGGGTTGGAAGGAACTGGCTTGCTTGCTTTCACTCTCTTACCCGGAAATCAGGGATTTGATCCCCAAAAAAAGGGAGAAGATAACATTTGATCCTAAAAATAGGGAGAGGATAGGAAAATATCCCCAAAAATAGGGTAAAGCATCGATTTTCTCCCTCAAAATAGGGTAAAGCATCGATTTGATCCCTAAAATAGGGAGAGGATAGGATTTGATCCCTCAAAATAGGGTAAAGATACACTTTTCTCCCTCAAAATAGGGTAAACCATCCATTTTATCCCTCAAAATTGGGGGGAGGATAGAATTTCTTTTCTTTCAGCTCCCGCTATTAGTGAAAAAGCGATTACGAACTTTGACAGTTATATGGGGATAGAATTTCTTTGCTTTCCTATGCTGCTATTAGTTCAAAAGGTCTTTTAATGTTTTACCCCTATGTTGGATAGAATTTCTTTTCTTTCAGCTCCTGCTATTAATGAAAAAGCTCTTACGAACTTCGACCCGTGGATACAAAATCTCTTCTTTCTGGTCTTTACAGGAAAAAGAGTGTTTGAGGGTTCTGTCTCATTAATCGAAAAGGTGCGAAGCTGTGAGACCGAGTTTACAGTTCCATCAGGTTCAGGAGAAAGACCCTCTTCTCATCCAGCTTACCTAGTGAAACCCAAGGGAAAGAAAAGAAAGAGCTACTTCACCTATTTACCGAGTTTGTTCAGTAGTTCAGGCAATGGAATTGGTAAACCGACAGACAGGTGAATGAGTTTACCGAATTCAAGAATAAAGAGGAGAAAGAACAGATTCAAGACAGATCGAAGGAGAGAAGCAGAGGTGACGGTTTCTTCTTCTTTTCTTACAGTTCCATCTGGGACAGGAGTGATTGATCATTACATTAATAGCAGTTAAGTCGAATTCATCTTGCTTTCGTTTCGTCTTAGTTTACCGTTCAAGAAGAAATAGGAAAAGGAGTCAACTCTCATTCATAAGGATTGATCATTACAGGAGTGATTGATCATTACAGGAGTGATTGATCATCTGGGACAGGAGTGATTGATTTGGGACAGGAGTGATTGATCATTACATTAATAGGAGTTAAGTCGAATTCATCTTGATTTCGTTTCGTCTTAGTTTACCGTTCAAGAAGAAATAGGAAAAGGAGTCAACTCTCATTCATAAGGATTCTTGCCTTCCTCCTGGTCCGGGTTAGAGGTTGATTCCGCTTTTCTTTGCGACAAGGTAAACTCACACTCTAAACTTTCTTGACTTTGAGTCTTTCACTAGACAAGGATAGGATAGTCTCACAAAAGGTTGGTTTCGCTTTCTTCTTCGTCAGGTAAGGCTTCCGGGGCAGGAGCTTCCCTTAATCTCATTGACTCGTAAAGGACTGATTCCTCTTCTTTCTTCCGCAGGCAGGTTCTTCATTCTAGCTTTTGACTTACTTAGTTCAACCTCAAGAGATTCCTCTTCTTTCTTCCGCAGGCAGGTTCTTCATTCTAGCTTTTGACTTACTTAGTTCAACCTCAAGAATCAATATCGGACAAGGAAGGGGGGCCGGCAGCAGTTAGTTATCTTTATAGTTATAAAGAGTTATCTCTCTTAGGGAGGAGGGAAGGAGGTTATCCTTCTTATTACAATACATTCTTTTTGTTAAGGATAAGGCGGCTGGCTTCTTTACTGACTCTGTCCTTTTTGTTCTCTCTCAGGCAAGAAGCGGGCAGGCATAGGTAGTCGACAGCAGCAATCGACCATCTTGAGCAAGAAGAGAAAGAAGGACCAAGGACGAGAATCAAGGAAAGAAAAGACAAAGACTAAGTAAAGGGAGACGAAGATAGCATAGGGACATTGCTCCATACTAGTTAAGTAGTTGAGCCTGGCACCCCCACTTTAAAGGATGCTCTTTGAGGTTATGAAGAATAGGGTCAGTCAAGTAATTCATTGATGGAGCCTACTTTCTTGATGATAGGAATAGCCGTTCTCTTAGTTCAATCCTGTCTTATCTGCTGAGCCTAACAAAATAGCCTGTGTGAGGCATCAAAATCACCTTCCGATCCCTTTGTCAAGCTTGGCTTTGGAGCGTATACCAGAGTGAATCTAAGCATTCCTTTATGTTTTCTTGTATCTTTCTATTGATGACTACTCAACTCAAGTCAGGACTAGCGTTCGCACATCTCTTTTGAAAGGCTAAGATCTTTGTACCAGTACCTTTTCACTCTTAGCTTAGGAAAAAAGATATTGGTTTTTTCTAGGCGTACTACTCAAAACAGTTGCATAAGGTTTTACATAGCCATAGTTGGACTGCTTGCTAACGCGGACTGCTAAACCGAAGCAACAAAGCTCTAGTAGAAATTCCTTTCTCAATGGTTGGTTGTTCTCTTTACTTATTACAACCATATGCAAGCTCACTCCGAACCGAGTATAACTTATTACAGGAAAGAAGCAACTAGAAAGATCCTTGGGGACAACTCTAAAAGGCTAAACAATTGCACGCCTGGACCGCTATCAAAAATTAGCCCTTGAAACCAGAGGACTAATGCTTTCTTTTGATTAGGTTAGATTCTTGCCAAGAAACTGACTTAAAAGATTGACTACTGCTTTCAAGACTCCTGCGTCAGTCAATAGTGCTTCCTTTCACTAGTCCTGCTTTCGCTTTCTGACTGAAAAACAGGCTTTGACAACCTCTGTCTGATGCTTGCTTGTTGGGAGGGAAATGGGTTGGGATTAGACTCCGGGGAATCTCTCTTTAGAACGTAAACGTTAGCTCGAAGGCGAGGAATGACATGGAATGGATAAGGCATTATCGGAGAAAGGCCTCTCTTTCCTTTCAAGTTTAGAGTATGCGATACTAGGCTGTATAGATAGACTGACTTGGAGCCTTCCTTCACTCCTTATCGGAAAACTTTGTATCTCGCTAGAGTGATCTCATACCTCTTCCTATCGGTCTCAATCCTAAGATAGCAACTGCTGGCGAAGGCCCTTAAGGAATAACTGCCTACCCTCCTCTCCTTATCAGTATCAGTCGAGTCATTCATCTCGAGCTACTAAGCCAAGGCTAGCCACTCTAGCAATTGAATACCTTCTAGACCCGGCTGAAGATACAATAGCTAAAAGAAAAGAAAATGCATTCCTTCATTCATTCAATCTGGCCTGAGAGTGAAATAGAGAAGTGAGATAGAGAAGGTAGTTGTAGTTCTGAGTTTGTAGTTGGAGTTCGCTGAGCCAATAAGTGGTGAGCATGAATCCGTCCTGGAAAGGGCATTAGTTGGCCGGCCTTAAGAAAGAAATTCTACATTCTTGATGCTTTCGCGCTAGTCATGAATCCGTCCTGGGATATCTTGATTATCTTTATGATGGGTCGGCAACAACTCCGGGGAATAAAGAATCGATCGTCTTTGGTTCCCACCAATCGATCTTCTATAGAAGCAGGAGGTAGAAAGAAGAATTACAATTGCAAGTTTGACCCAGCAACCAAAGAAGCACACCAGACTAGAAGGAAAGGCAAGCAAGCAAGGCAGGATTTTCACCCTTCGTTCTAAGTGAAACTCTTATTGTTCTAGTTGAAAGGAAAGGTGAACAGAAGAGGGAGAACAAACACTTTATAGAGGAAAGGAAGCACTTGACCAACTGGCTATTGCGGAAAGGCTCGTTCAAGTTGTAAACGAAATACAGCACGTAGAAAACGACCTGTGCTCGACTATCCCCTTTCTTTGATGGAATCAATCCATTAGGAATCCGGATAAGTGCCATTGGAACTTTTCCCGCTTCATTCAAGCTAGTATACATAATTCTCTCGGATCAATTATCGATCCCAGCCGCATCTCATATAGAGAATAGATTCCCTTTAACACTATTGTGCCATATCAATACAAAGGCGAACCAAGAAGGCTTGATCTGTTCCGTTGGGATTAGTTCGGGCAGGTAAGATCTTATACTTCTTAGAATAGGAAGGCAGAGAACCAACCACTAAAGATTCTGCTCTGACTGATAAAGGGAGGTTGTATAGTCCCTTCACTCGAAGGAGGAAAGGAGGTCCGTCAGCCTGCAGCTGATAGACTCAAAAGAAAAGGGAAAACAAAAACCCTTCTCTCTCGCGGGAAGCCTCGCGATTGGACAATTGCTCTTCAAGTGCTTTTGCCTGCATAGATGAATCTGATATCGGGTATTATTTCGATTCGGATCGTCTGTCTGATTGCGAACATTATTGAGGTCAGTCTATGCTCTTTCCTTATATATACTTTGCACCTGATATGAGTGGTTTTTGGCCCCTTGCAACAAGTACAGCTGGTGAACGGCATTGATAAGAGTGAGATCTCCCAGCACTGCCCGCTCTCTATCATGGGATTTTCCTTAGGATGCTTCCTAAGTGCCTCTACCCAGTATAAGTAGACGATTCTATACTTTTGTATCCCTATAACGTATAAAGACTATAGACCGAGACTGTTTTGACTAGCTATATCTTTTCATTGAATTACTGAAATCTGACTAAGAATTCCTCTTCTTTGTTTATTGTTGTCATAGTAATGGTATCATAAATACCTAATAAGAGGGATTCCGTGGGCCTTACCGAGGAAAGAAATGCTGCTTGCGGGGATCTCTGCCAGGATACAAGACGGAACCATCTCGCACCATCCCTACCGTACCTGTTCCCGTACTCCCGGGCCTTCAAACTCGATTTCTGATCTATTTCTTTCTTGTTAGCTTAACTGGCTAAATGGATTTCATTGGCAGTTCGGTCCGATCAGTCGGATTCATATGGTTTATGGGCTATTAGCCTTGGTTTATGGGCCAGATTCAGAGCAAATCACTAATGTCGAAACTCTCGCGGCAAAGCCTCGTTGATAAGGAAAGGAATCAACTACAAGGGGAATAAGATTCGGATTACCTTGTTGATCGAATATCTCAAGGCAAGAACATTGTTTGAGATTCGAATCACTCCACAAGCAAGATCGATCATGTCTAGCTTGAATGATTCTTGTTGATCAAATATCTCAACGCAAGAACACTTGATTGAGATTCGAATCACTCCACAAGCAAGATTGATCATGTCGAGCTTGAATGATTCTACATGCAATCTAAACTACATAGAATTGCAAAGAAACTTAGCCATTGGCTAAAGAAAAGCACAAATGCTTCTTTTACTATATTTTCCAAGTCTTCTTACAAATACAATATACATGGCTATATATAGCCTCAAAATGAAACTACTAAAGGCATTCCAAGAGTTGTAACATTCATACTTAATGGCCATAATGAGCCATTATGTAAATGTAACCTAAAAAATCTTAAAATACAATAACTCTAAATTACTCTAAATTGTAACCCACCCAAAATTTACAACAATCAAACTTCATTCTTCTTCAATGTAGCATGAGTTGAAACATCTTTTGATAATTTTGACAACCTTTTCTTCACATCTTCATTGAAGTATATTGTATGATTGATGTCTCTTGGTTCATATCATTCTCCACTTCTTCAAGAGGAGTCGTCCTCGAATCTATTTGTGTAACTTTGCTGCAAAAAATAAGTTATGGAAATACGAAGGACCTCACAACACTCTCTCACGAGTATACGCTCAAGGAATTTTAGGCCACTCTTTTTACACTCGTTTACACAAATGAAGCTCTCATTCTCACCTATCAAAATTTTAAATAGAGCAAAGATTGAATTTTGAACTTTGGGTCGATTAAAAATTAAAAAGATAAAAATAAATAAAAATCAAATTGAGAAGAAATGCAAAGGAAACATATATCCGATCTTGAGCCTGAAGCTCTGATACCAAATGATAAGATAAGGAATCAACTACAAGGGGAATAAGATTCGGATTACCTTGTTGATCGAATATCTCAAGGCAAGAACATTGTTTGAGATTCGAATCACTCCACAAGCAAGATCGATCATGTCTAGCTTGAATGACTCTTGTTGATCAAATATCTCAAACACTTGTTTGAGATTCGAATCACTCCACAAGCAAGATTGATCTTGTCGAGCTTGAATGATTCTACATGCAATCTAAACTACATAGAATTGCAAAGAAACTTAGCCATTGGCTAAAGAAAAGCACAAATGCTTCTTTTACTATATTTTCCAAGTCTTCCTTAAAAATACAACATACATGGCTTTATATAGCCTCAAAATGAAACTAGTAAAGGCATTCCAAGAGTTGTAACATTCATATTTAATGGCCATAATGAGCCATTATGTAAATGTAACCTAAAAAATCTTAAAATACAATAACTTTAAATTACTCTAAATTGTAACCCACCCAAAATTTACAACAATCAAACTTCATTCTTCTTCAATGTAGCATGAGTTGAAACATCTTTTGATAATTTTGACAACCTTTTCTTCACATCTTCATTGAAGTATATTGTATGATTGATGTATCTTGGTTCATATCATTCTCCACTTCTTCAAGAGGATTCGTCCTCGAATCTATTTGTGAAACTTTGCTGCAAAAAATAAGTTATGGAAATACGAAGGACCTCACAACACTCTCCTCACGAGTATACACTCAAGGAAATTTTAGGACACTCTTTTTACACTTAGTTACACAAATGAAGCTCTCATTCTCACCTCTCAAAATTTTAAATAGAGCAAAGATTGAATTTTGAACTCTGAGTCGATTAAAAACTAAAAAGATGAAAAGAAATAAAAATCAAATTGAGAAGAAACACAAAGGAAACATATATCCGATCTTGAGCCTGAAGCTCTGATACCAAATGATAAGATAAGGAAATCAATACAAGGGGAATAAGATTCGGATTACCTTGTTGATCGAATATCTCAAGGCAAGAACACTTGATTGAGATTCGAATCACTCCACAAGCAAGATCGATCATGTCTAGCTTGAATGACTCTTGTTGATCAAATATCTCATACACTTGTTTGAGATTCGAATCACTCCACAAGCAAGATTGATCATGTCGAGCTTGAATGATTCTACATGCAATCTAAACTACATAGAATTGCAAAGAAACTTAGCCATTGGCTAAAGAAAAGCACAAATGCTTCTTTCTATATTTTCCAACTCTACCTTACAAATAGAACATACATGGCTTTATATAGCCTCAAAATGAAACTATTAAAGGCATTCCAAAAGTTGTAACATTCATACTTAATGGCCATAATGAGCCATTATGTAAATGTAACCTAAAAAATCTTAAAATACAATAACTCTAAATTACTCTAAATTGTAACCCACCCAAAATTTACAACAATCAAACTTCATTCTTCCTCAATGTAGCATGAGTTGAAACATCTTTTGATAAACCTTTTCTTCACATCTTCATTGAAGTATATTGTATGATTGATGTATCTTGGTTCATATCAATTGACTTGACAAGGGATTTGATTTTTTGGACTGTTTTGGTATGTTCTTCAGTCCAGGGCTTTGGATTCTTTTTGAGTCTCTCAAAAAGTGGCTTGCAGATGGGTCTGATATTTTGAAGGAAATCAGACACATAATTGAGGCATCCCAAAAATCTTTGTAGTTGGGTCTTATCTGTAATTTGATCTGGAAAGTTTGAGGCAAACTCAATGGACCTTTGAATGGGTTTTATTAAACCCAAATGAATTTCAAATCCCAGAAAACGGATTTTTGTTTGAAAAAGTTTAATTTTGGGTTTAGACACAACTAAACCGTTTCTTTTGACTGTCGTCAAAAATGTTTGAAGATGCTTAAAGTGTTGATCGATGTTTTGAGAAAAAATTAGAACATCGTCAATATAAACAATTGAAAAGTCTTGAAAAGGATTGAAAATATCATTCATAATCTTTTGAAATTCGGATGGAGCGTTTTTTAGCCCAAATGGCATAACGTTCCATTCGTATTGTCCAAAAGGGACATTAAAAGCCGTTTTGTACTTGTCTTTTTCTGAAATCTGAATTTGCCAAAATCCTGATTTCATGTCAAATTTTGAAAATATTTTTGCATTTGAAATTCTTTTGCATTAAATCTGATTTATTTGGAATTGGATATCTAATCCATTCCAAAACCTTATTTAAGGGTTTGTAGTTAATTACCAGTCGCGGGACTCCACGTTCCTTTTCTGCCTGGTTGTTGACGTAAAAAGCCGCACACGACCAGGGGCTCTTTGATGGTCTAATAAGGCCTTTCTGCAAAAGATCATTAATTTCTGCTTTGCAGAATGTTAGTAATTCTTTATTCATTTGAATAGGTCGGGCTTTCGTAGGAATATTTTTCTCCTCGAAAGCTTTGATATAAGGAAGATCAACTATATGTTGTTTCCTATTCCAAAAGGCATTTGGGATACTTGAACAAACTTCTTTTTCTAATTGAGTTTGTAAAGTTTTGATTTTAAACTGGACAGATTTGTTTTGAATTTGTTCTTCTATTCTTTTGAATGAAATTTCTTCTTTCAAAAAAGAAATTTGTTTTTCTTTGTAATTTAATACATTTATTGATTGAATAATTGTATTCCTTTGAAGGTTATTTATTTCGCTAATCCTTATGGGGGAAAGAAAGTTAAATTTTATCTTCTTTCCTAAGGCTTTTGATTCCAACCCTTTTTCAGTTATTCTAAAAGGATATAATTGAGTAATGAAAGGAGTACCTAAGATTAGTTCTTGTCCTAAGTCTTTTACTAGAAGGAAGGAATTTACGAAGCAAATTCCATCATTGCAAACACGAACTTTTGATAGTTTGTAATTAATTTTGAGTTTGTTATTGTTAGCACCTCTAAGGCCCTCAGTAGTTTTTTCAAAATACTTTGTAGGTATTAGGCCCTCTTGAATGCAATTTTGATCGGCTCCAGTATCTATGAGAGCCTTTAGTGTGATTTTGAAATCATAAATTTTTAAGGTAACGAGAGCGTACCATTTTTGAAATTGAGAGGTGGTGATGGCTCCAACGAAGGAACTTTGAAAATCTTCTTCGTCCAGATTCGGTTGCACCGTTTCCTTTTGTGCTGGCAGCCTTTCCTGAAGATTGAGAATTTCTTGACGAAGCGTATAGGATTCTGACCTGGTTTCAGATCTTAGCGCCTGTATTTCTTGTTTGAGATTATTAATCTCTCTTTGTAAATCTTGAGTAGTGAGTTCCCTCGGTTTTTCAAATCTTTGGAGAACAGATTGGAGTCTGTAGGGATTTCTTTCTTCTTTTTCAGTTGGCTTAGAAATTGTCATGGCATCCCTAAGTCGTTGAGCAATCTTCTGTTGAATTTCTGGGTCTTGAACCTTTTCTACTACTTCGAGTAGAATTTCTTGATCTTTGGTAAGGACATTTATGCATCCTTCGCACGTCCTTTTTCCTTCTTGTTCTGATTCGTATTCAGTGCTAGAATATGAATCAGATTCTTCTTGGAGTTCAAGGATTTCTCCCTCGCTTGATTGCTCTGAGTCGGTTAGGGTCAGTCGCAATAGCTGATTTTTCAGCTCTTGATCTATATCCAACTCATTGATCTTTCCCCTGATTGGACACTTGTTAGCATAGTGTTCTTCTTCACGACATTTGAAGCAAGTTTGCTTTTTCTTTCCTCTATGGGTTTTTGTGGGAATATACTTCCTTCTTGAATATGTTGGCTTCTGAGATTGCACGGGTTTATTCCGATATGTTTCTCTAGGCCGGTATGAATGATAAGGTTTTGGATGCGTCTTAACCTTTTTTCGCCTGGAGGTTGAGGGAGCTTCTATTCCCTTGCATCCATATTGATCGCAAAATCTACCAAGCTCTTTTCTGTTTGATATCGAAGAATTGAGCTTGTTTTGAATCTTTGACTCATTACAAAGTCTGAGCCCTTCTTCTATGATGAAGGATGCTATGGATCCGTATGACAAAGTTTGCCATGGAATTGTTCCATTGTACTTTGTCTTAAGACCATCTTTGATCCTTCTTGAGAAGTGTTTTGGTAGTCCATTGACGAAATTCTCTTTCAGAAGGATATTCTGAGGTTTAGTGATGGGATTTTCCAGGAGATATGTACAAGTTCTTGATCTACCTGACTCCACGATCCCTGAGGGGGGGGGGGGGGGGTTGGGCAAAGCCTAATGATCCGAACCCTTTACTTGTGGAATCTGGAGAAGAAGCTTTCGCGGAATATATATAGAACTCTTAACACAGAAGTGGCAATTTTGTGAATAAATAGCCGTAGGGCTCGCCGACTGGCCTTTATCGGCCCTTCTATCGAGTATGAAGAAAATGAATGGGGACACACACACCCCAGCTTAAACCAGGCTTTCTACTAAGTAGAAAAAGAAGCCATACAGAAGAACTAATGGATCGAACTCATCCTTGGTTGCTATGAAAGATATCGGCCTTGCGTTGCGAAAGGAACATTCTGTTTTGAGTTGGAGCACCTTATCAACTGTCCTTTCAAGCAAGAGTTGTTTTAGATCAATGAATGAGAAGGAAGAGAGTGAATAGGGCACAGGAAATTCAGTCATCCAGGTTCGGAGCGGGAAGCAGGCATTCAGGCTGTGAGGCAATGAAATTGTTAGCTTTCATTCAGTCAGCTTGGTTCTTGGCTTTGCCATTCCCTCTCTCAAGCACTACTTGAAATGAAAGTGCAAGATCAATCAAACAAAGACTGATTTCAAACCTCGCTGTCACCGAGTCAGTTCTTATGGCCGAATCCGCAGCAAGCGAATGCCTGAGTCATGGGACATTCCTTTCTTCAGTTGAAGCAAGTCATTTTTCTTTCCTTTCCTTCTCTGTCGGCGGGCTAACTAGAAAAGTACGCATTCAACTGTGGTGGACTAGGACTCTTTTCATTGGTTTGGCATTGAGTAAGCGCGGCACTTAGAAAAGAGAATGCCGGATAAGATTTCATTCTCATAATCTGATTTGATTCTCTTTAGAAAGAGTGACCTGACTTCGATTCAAAAGCTGTAGCTTGTTCGGAAAAGAAAAGAAAGAGGCTGTAGCCCACCCAACCCAATATTTGCTTACTGAGACCCCTTGTTCAAAGAAAGGGTAAAAGGAAGAGGTTACCTCTTTAAAAGGAGATTCACTATCAGACTCAGACACTCTGACTCGGTTTCAGACTCGGACTCTGGTTCTAACTCTAGATGCATAGGTCTGGACTCTTCTGCGAGGTACCAATTCTGGAGTGGAAGACCGAATCAACCCTATCCTATTGGCTCAATTTCATCTCCATCTTCAAGGACATAAACATTCTCAAAGAGAGTCCACGTTCTCTTCCCAATCCTTTTCCATCAGCTGCACCGGCTCACAGTCTTCTAGCTTGAGGCTGGTATCGAAGAAGATTGAAATCAAATAAACCCCGGCATTCTCCCTCTTTTTAGTAGTAGGGCAATACCAAGGCTCAGGAAAGCCACAAAAAGGAAATCTGCCCCTGAACAAAGTAAGCGTTAAGGGTTTTGAAGTAGGGATTTTCCAATCAAAAGTCTGGCCATTCCATTCTTTTTGGCGAAGACCCAACTTTGGATTCTTTCCTCTCGCTCCCTTTGATCTTCCTTCGAAGGAGCGTATCTATCTATCCTTTCCCGTATAGAGGTTGGGTATTCTGGTATTTCTGTTATGCCTTGCTGATTCTTCCCTAACCCCAAGGGAAGTAATCAATCTGCCTCATGATGTTAGTCACTGCGTGATTTGCATATGGGTCAAAGTAAAGACCAATGAGCTCCTTACTATCCAAATGGTCAAAAACCTAAACAATGTCGAAATCAAACCTGGATAAAGATAAAGCGGCAAAAGAAGCCTCGGGTTGGATTTATAGTACTGGGGCATTATTGACCTTGCCATGTTTTCCATGCAAATCCCTGGTTACCACTGAAGGAAGTTCCGAGGGGGAATTCTTGTTTCAGGTGCACAGAGGATGGCCCCCCTTTTTGTGCAACCACAGTCTGCCAAGTAACAGATTCAAACATGCAGGCTCGATGAAATTGAGTACTGTAAAGTCAAAGTAGTCTGAGGAAAGAATTTTCATGCTCTCCCGATCATGCGGTCCAATGCTCACATCCAAGCTACACCTAAGACCTCTCTTTTGGTATTCTCATATGACTGAACAATCAGGTCAGAAGGAGTGAAAGATGATGCCTCAAGCCTCAGTTGCAACCTTTAATGGACAGACCTTCAAAGCTGAGCCATTGTCTTTGAGTACCATTTGACTTTGTAGGGTTTTCCACAAGCCATTACTCTAATGTACCGTGCCTTGAAGTGAGAACTTCTACCAGAGGCAAGGTCTTTGTCAATGAAGTGGCGGCTGTCCTGGTAGCATTCATTAATGTTGCCACCAATGTTTCTGGCGAAGTCTTACTAGGTACTTGGCACTGATTGTGTGCTTTACTCAAGGGGCTTGGCGATGGTAGGTATGAGGACTGTATAAGACTGCAGATCGAGATATTAGCTTGAGTCTTTTTGAGTTTAGTTGTTTGAGGATAAGATCTTGGCGTTGGATCAAGCTTGATTTTCGCGATGGGTACTGCCTTCTATTTCTAGTGATGGCATTGATGCAGTCTTCCTCAATGAAGCCGTTGAGGTCAAGCACCATACAATCATTGTCACTAGGTGCTGGTAAGTCATCTAAGTCCATTTCGTCTATGAAGAAATCCCAGTGGTCATGGCGTCAGTAAACTCATCCCAGTCCATGTCTATGTCCATATCTTCCTTCTGACGGTCTTGTTCTTCAACATCTGGACCCCATCCCGTTGGAATGATGGATTCCTATGGTATGCTCGCATGAGGTGGTGCAGTGTAGAACACCTTATTGTTCAATTTCCCCGAGGGCTGTCCCATCTACCCTTTCTGCTTCCTTTCTTCAGGATTGATTAGGTAGGTGTATAGTCCATCTCATCATCATCCTCGAGGTAGCCTCGTGCTTAGTTAGGAAGTGGATTCGCAGTAACACTTGACTTAGGGTGGAATTATTGATCCATTATCTATGGGATCCTGGACCACTCTTCTGAGAGTTCTCCACACATCAGTCTTGTGCCCGGAAGTCACAGTCTTCCTCAAGCTTTGTTCCTAAGGCTTTCGATTCTGGATTCGGAATAATTCCTTTGCCTCATGCTATCTTGTATACCATGCCCAGCGGCATGCCTAGCTCTGTGTAGGGTGTCCGGTTCTTGAGCATTGATATTGGGGAGACTTCCTTACCCTTGGTTTGTTCAGTCTGAGCATTGTAATTCCTGGAATTACCTATACCTGTTTGAGGTGTTAGAGGCCCTTCTTAAGGAAAGACGAATTAGCTCGCTAACGCAAGGCTAGAAAGCCAACAAAGAAGCAAGGAGAAGTGGAGCTCATCTATTCATTTCCCTCTGACGAGCCTATGCTCAGGATGTTCTTCGATCCCAGCAAGTTCTTCGACCCTTCAACCGAAGCTATCATTCTACCGATAAGACTTTCTATTTGATGAATCAAACTCATCTTTCTCTCTGATCTCGTTCCTGTCTTCCCTCACTCAAGCTATTGACTGACTAACTCACTTCCTACCTTACTAAGTAAAGTGCCCAGAGGTACGATGAATTGAATTAGCTAACGAATCTTCCGTAATGTTTGCAAAGAAATAATCAGACTTTTTCCACTCGGAACGAATGGGAAGAAGTGAATCAGAAATGAACTTATATAAGAGAGAGCAGACAGAATCAAATAAGCGGTCTTGTAGGAAGGGGATGGGGATGGAGAAGCAGATTCCTATTAATAGAATAAGAGACCACCATCCTGACTTTGACTTCCCTCGGGTTGGTTGTGTGTCAATCCCGCTTCGGTAGCAGACTTCGGTCAAGGAAATCGCTGAAAGCAATGGCTTTGGATTGACCTTCTTAGAGAGTCAAGCCAGTGAATGAATGAAATCAGTATGAATGAAGAAGTCTTTATGGCTCAGCTAGCAGACCAAAAGTCAAGCATGTCAGCACGCACCCTACCTATGTAGTCGGCTTACCGGTAGTTTGCGGGACGCTATTTGATATTGGAATCGGTCTATCTAAATGGCCTATCTCCAGATCTATGTATTCTTGAAGTCCATTTATCATAGTTCAATTCCCGGGCATTGATTGAGAGGGAGCACTAAACGAGGAAGGCAGCAATCTCCTTAAGATAGAAGGGCAATCCCCAAAAGAAGCGGCCAGAGGAGACATTCATTAATAACAGATCTCGACCCCATATCATACGTACAAGAAATTCTCCCTTCTTCCCATATCACTCATGAACATTCCATATCATTCCCTGCCAATATTCTTGTTTAAGACAGATCGCTTCCCCCGCTAACTGAGGGCAACGGGAGGCCTAGTCGATGTAGGCCCTCAAACCGGCACGCCCAGCTTCTTAGTCAATCGGCACTTTTGTCTTGTTCGGGATATTCCATTCAAGTTAGACCACCAGCATCTGATCTGAGTTAGCAGAATCTAAGCTAGTTGCGGTTTTCTCTTTGATAGCTAAATAGGCATTGTCAGTATCTACTGTTGAGGCCTTTCAAAATGCTGATTGAATTTCTCTTTCTATTCTAATTGATACAAATTCTCATGCTCTATCTAATAGTTGGGCAAAAAGGTAAGACAAAGTCCGTAATGTAAGAACATTCTTTTACGCGCCATTAAAAAATGAATGATGACATTAGTAATGGATCAGATGGTTAATACGGGAGTCACATTGAAATATTCATTGAATTGTATGCCTCTTTCCGTTAAGCTAAGCTTAAGTAAGAAAGAATCAAGATCTTAACATCAGATCCAGATTCTGCTCCTCGAATTATATTTTCTGTTGGCTCTTGCCTATTCTATCAGTCATCATTCTGACTATCTAAATCACAAGCAGAGGTTTGACGGGACTATGACAGGCAATTTTCTGTTGTTAAAACGGACCCACATTGCACCAACAAGTCACCTGCTCCGCTTAGTTTGAGAAAAGTAGGAATTCCCTTGTACTGCGCGAACTCATATGCATACTTGGATGCTAACTCGAATGATGTCTCGGGATAATTCATTTATTCAGGCACCTCGACTGGACGACATTGAAAAAGAACAAGAGTTTACCAAGGATAGGAAATCGACTCTATCTACTGATGTGGTAAAGGTTGTTGAGAAGGGGACATGTGATCAATTTCTTTTACTTTCTAACCCGTGTCACGTCGCCCTATCCATAGAAGAAGAAGGCGTATGTTCCAGTCTCAAATCTTTCCTACCAATTGAGAGGTAATAACGTCAAGCTTGAGTGCCTCCCTTTTTGATGATCTTGTCACTTCTCTGAAACTATACTAATAGCTACTCTACTATTGATGCATGAACAAACCACTATGATAAGATAAGGAATCAACTACAAGGGGAATAAGATTCGGGTTACCTTGTTGATCGAATATCTCAAGGCAAGAACACTTGATTGAGATTCGAATCACTCCACAAGCAAGATCGATCATGTCTAGCTTGAATGACTCTTATTGATCAAATATCTCAAACACTTGTTTGAGATTCGAATCACTCCACAAGCAAGATTGATCATGTCAAGCTTGAATGATTCTACATGCAATCTAAACTACATAGAATTGCAAAGAAACTTAGCCATCGGCTAAAGAAGAGCACAAATGCTTCTTTACTATATTTTCCAAGTCTACTTACAAATACAACATACATGGCTTTATATAACCTCAAAATAAAACTATTAAAGGCATTCTAAGAGTTGTAACATTCATACTTAATGGCCATAATTAACCATTATGTAATTGTAACCTAAAGTATAAAAACTCTTAAACTACATTAATGAAATAAAATAACTCTAAATTGTAATCCACCCAAAATTTATCACATGAAACTTCATTCTTCTTCAATGTGGCATGAATTGAAATATTTTTTGATAATTTCAACAATATTTTTTTCACATCTTCATTGAAGCATATTGCATGATCAATGTCTCTTGGTTCATATCATTCTCCACTTCTTCAAGAGGATTCGTCCTCGAATCTATTTGTGAAACTTTGCTGCAAAAAATAAGATATGGAAATACAAAGGACCTCACAACAATCTCTCACGTGTATACACTCAAGGATTTTTTTAGGCCACTCTGTTTGCACTCATTTACACAAATGAAGTTCTCATTCTCACCTCTCAAAATTATAAATAGAGCAAAGATTGAATTTTGAACTCTGGGTCGATTAAAAACTAAAAAAGATAAAGATAAATAAAAATCAAATTGAGAAGAAACGCAAAGGAAACATATATCCGATCTTGAGCCTGAAGCTCTGATACCAAATGATAAGATAAGGAATCAACTACAAGGGGAATAAGATTCGGATTACCTTGTTGATCGAATATCTCAAGGCAAGAACACTTGATTGAGATTCGAATCACTCCACAAGCAAGATCGATCATGTCTAGCTTGAATGACTCTTGTTGATCAAATATCTCAAACACTTGTTTGAGATTCGAATCACTCCACAAGCAAGATTGATCATGTCGAGCTTGAATGATTCTACATGCAATCTAAACTACATAGAATTGCAAAGAAAGTTAGCCATTGGCTAAAGAAAAGCACAAATGCTTCTTTAATAATATTTTCCAAGTCTACTTACAAATACAACATACATGGCTTTATATAACCTCAAAATAAAACTATTAAAGGCATTCTAAGAGTTGTAACATTCATACTTAATGGCCATAATTAACCATTATGTAATTGTAACCTAAAGTATAAAAACTCTTAAACTACATTAATGAAATAAAATAACTCTAAATTGTAATCCACCCAAAATTTATCACATGAAACTTCATTCTTCTTCAATGTGGCATGAATTGAAATATTTTTTGATAATTTCAACAATATTTTTTTCACATCTTCATTGAAGCATATTGCATGATCGATGTCTCTTGGTTCATATCACACTATCAATAGGTATCTCTACGCGTAATAATGAATATATGATTCATTCAAATACATTAACCCGGCAAGAGTTGACCATGCAGGGGGTAGTGACTAATGAGTGAGGTACCTTAGCTTATGCCAGGTAGAAACCTTCCTTAATCCTTAGTTTCACACTAAGCTCTTCAATCCTTCATAAGGGCTATCAACTACTCCCCCTAGGCCTTTCATGTGGTCCCTGACCTCCTTGATCTCATCATCGGTACCTAAGTTAACAGTCTCCATTCCATCCATGGCAGGCTGTGCACGATCTTGAGGTTTGACCTTAATCTATTCGAAACACTCCTTTAATCATTTCTTATCTTCTAAGTCTAGGCCTTCGTATGATTCATTATAAGTTGAATGATGACATTAACCAATTAATCATCATCATGAACATCAGCAAGCAAAAGAGACTCTGAACCAGAAAGAATTTCATTCATGTTCAGTTCAGGAAGAATACAATCACCAAGTTCATCGAGGGTTATGGCATCGAGATCAAACGACTCATCACCAGACTCAAGGAAATAGTCGGACTCGGAGACAGAAACTAAGCATTTTAGTCTTAATCATTCGGAGGGATCAGTCCAAGACCCTGAATCTCTCAAGAGCTGAATCAAATAGGATTAGGCCCCCTGTTAACTTTCACCTGATTGTTGAAAGGGAAGACCTTATAGGCGTGGGGTACACCGTCAACTCCAGCATTGTGACATGCCCTCTCTTCTCTTCTCATTTGCATCTTTAAAGGATCAAGAATCAGTAGATCGTCTGTAGCCCTATTTCAATTCGGAAATGAAAGGGTTGGTTAGCCGAGGAAGTCACTCGCCCTAGTTGTTTAAAATAAGCTGAATCTGATTAATTAGCCGAGGGAGACTTCTATACCTTTAGACTAGGCTTGGTTTCTTGTGTTCGACTCTTCTTTAGAAAAAGTGAAAGACATTCTATCCTCACCACCGGCCCGGCTATGCTATCTTTCCCTTGACCTTCCTTATTCTGAAGCGGATAAAGCTCAATTCCTCATGGTAGAAAAGGAGAAATGGTATGACTTTACAGAAGCGTGCTTTAGGAAACGGAAGAAGACCTCATAGTCAAATAATGCTCAATGATCACGGCCGTGTAGGTTGAGTAGCCTAAGGCAAGTCTCCAGCCTGTTGTCGGTGTGTGTGGTTGGGGATATGCGCCATCTGACAAAAACCTAAGTGAATCGAGCGAATCGTTATATGTTTACTTGAAATAGATATATGCCATATGCTTGCTTCTCGCTACCGAAGCTTCAATACTTCATTGTTTAAGGTCTCTACACCCCGTTCTCTGGAACTCCCACTAAAACATCACTTCACGTATCGCCAACCCCGAGCCATACATTGAAGCAGACCGTCTGTCCTGCACATTCTTCTCTCAATCGACATGAGGACCAATCAGCCAGCAGCCAGCACAGCGGCCTACCCCCACATGGAAATGAAAGAAAGATCTCTGAATGAGAATACCTTTGATAAAAGAATCAGATTCTTTCTCAAGGGGCAACACCAGTAAAGCAAGAATTTCAAGCAATGCATCCAGCCATATCACTATAGGGACAGGTTATGAAATAGTTGGATCCACCGGGGCATTCATTCAAGACTCCGATAGATGGGGGAAAGAAAGGAGTTATCCATCAGAGGAAGGCAGGCAGTGGAAGATCGGGATTCAGGGAAGGAAGAAACAATTTGATCTTCGTCCAACAACGAAATATCTGGCAAAACTAGAATGTCCCTTCAAAAATCTCTTAACTGTTTAAGTTGGGCTTATTGAAATCGGAATCATAGTCCGCATCAGCAGGTGAGGTAGTGTCAGTCTTAGCTGCTTTCGTCTTATAGTATAGTATAGGGTTGATCGACCGAAGACGAATAAGGCGCTGTAAGCTAAGCGCTCGACTATCTGGTGACGCGCTCACATGGCTGAATGAAGGTGCGTGCCCCAGACAGATAAGGGTGTACTGTAGGAAGTTGGTGGTTGTCCTCCAGGCTACGTGTTGGCTCCGCTGAAATATGGGAGAC
The DNA here is from genome assembly GCF_057944985.1 of Cucurbita pepo subsp. pepo. Classification (NCBI taxonomy): domain Eukaryota; kingdom Viridiplantae; phylum Streptophyta; class Magnoliopsida; order Cucurbitales; family Cucurbitaceae; genus Cucurbita; species Cucurbita pepo. The sequence goes on along the minus strand of NC_141804.1, from coordinate 6,042,351 downwards.
TTTCGTGGTTAGGTGGAATAGGGCTTTAGCGCTAGGCTCAATGGTTGGCCTTTTAAAGCATTAAGTTAAATAAGGAAGTCAAAGGGAAGGGCTCAAAGCTAGAGTTGAGAAAGCAAAGTGAAAGAGAATAAGGCTTGGCTAGGAGAGATGGAAGCTCGCTTATAACGCTCTAAGGATTTGCCAAGGACAACCCAAGCGAGATCCAATAAGAGGCAGCTGTGGGATGTGGTTGACTTCGATCTGGTTTCTTGACTTCTAAAATACGTAAACAGCTCATTCCATATATTCTTCAGGTGGAGTTGTTGATATGAGCCTTGTTCCCTATGCTCACCATCTGTATCTCTACGGCCTACCCTGTAAAAACCGCATGACCATACGGATTTTGATTCATATTAATATTCAACAAACAAAATCAGGTCTTTCAATTCCCAAATTTGTAGTAGCTTCTGCAACTCCCACAAGCGGATAAGAAAATCAGAGCCAAGCAGATCATAATTCCTTCTCCACTCGCATGTCTATGTCTATAAAGAATCTATCAAAAAGAGGAAGTGCCTTGACTCATCCACCACCGACCGTTGACCATGTGCCGACCCCGAACCAACCCCCCTTTCCTTTGTTTTGTGTGCCAGCTACGTCCTCTAGGTAGTAATAGGGTAAAGTCGTGGCTGGATTGAATCCTTCGAGATGCTCTATTTTGACGAGATATCCTTTTTGAGGATTAACGTCTGCGAGCTATGCTGTAGAGTCAAGTAGAAGAGAAGGGCCAGGTCAATGTGAATTGTGAATTGAGTATCAGGGGTGAGCTGCTAGCTTTGATTCCAAGTTAGGCTTATTCTGTTTGCAAGGAGCTTGGGATATACTATTGGACGACTCAGTGCATGGATCTCCTTCTTTTCACGAAGTGAGCTGCAAAGACGAATTCAAATGGTGTTTTAGAGCCCCACCCTACCACGCACAAGAGTTAAGGGGAGAGGGATAAGAGAAGTCGGGTTCAGTCCAGAAATTGTCAGAATGATACGATGAAAAGAGTGAATGTTCATTGCCTTGGCAAATCTTCCTGCTGGAAAGGCTGACAATCAGACTGAATCCTTTACCAACTTCTTGGACTCAAAACCCGGAAACTCCATAAAGATCCATGGAATGAAACAAGCCTGTAACTTCCTCAAACTAAAACAGAGTGAGCATGGAGAAGGAATGAACCTTAACGCCCCTACATGACATATAACAGCTCTATCAAACATATTACATGACCACATATGAAAGAAAGCTCGAGTAGTCCCTCCTATCTGCTCCCTTAGCAAGGAATTCCTCACTACTCTGACCTCAAAGAAAAAAGGCAGAATTCAAAATCAAGGCTTTCGGAAGGTATCCTTACACGCCTATACCAAATATGTGACTCCAACAGGTTATTAGGGGGAAGAAATTAGCCTTACAAAGAGACTCCACTAATCCAACTAGATTAGATGAGCTAAACACTACAACTCCATTCCTCGGAACTGTCTCTGAAGAAAGGCAGGGATTAGCATTGGATAAAAAATCCCACTATTTACTAGCCCCACTTTCACTCTGAGTATTCCTTCCCTTAACTATACTGGCTGTAAACCAACCTGGCACGCGCTATTCTTGTTCCAATTTGAGGACAATCCTGGAAACACTCTGAGCACCGAAACTATATGCCTTAGTGCTCCTCCAAGAGCAAGAACTACCATTCTCTATTCATGGTACTCTTTATATCCGACTAAATGTAAGACTGCCTGAAATAATCCTTCTTCTTTGCCAGGGGTTGTAGGAAAATGCAAATGCTAAACTGGGAACTAGCGCTCTAATTTGCAATTCATGAGCCTATCTTACAATTGTTGAATCACTTTACCTTCCCTTCCTGGTCCTATCGAACCTGACTCTTAACACACCTGAAGGAGGGCATAAAAAACTCCCAAAATCTGATCCCTCCTCACGAACTTCCGACATGCGCTTGAATTGCTTCCACTTGAGACCCTAGAGATTCTAATTGTACCGAAAGCAAAGGAACCTAAAACTGCTTTGCCACCATCCAATAAAGAAACGTCTACTTCTTGTGTTTACCGTTGTGTTGCCATCAAATTCTTACGGCTCTTGATGTAAAGGAATTGCTGGGCCTCAGCGAATGAAGAAGCCCTTCTTTCGATTGACTCAGTGATACAGATGTTGGCTACTCACAGACGTTCTCATATCATACAGAATCCACTGCTCTCATAGGTCGGTTCGGATCATCTTCCACCTGAGCATAGACATAGTAAGGAAGTTTTGATGGATCCTCCTTGGGGACATTGATCCAAAGCTAGCCCTATAGAATAGGCTTTCAATACTTGATTTTAATAGAAGCTGAACCTATTACAGAATAAATTAATAGAGAGAGAATCTGCCCTTGAAAAAGGAGAAGGCCATCAAGAGCCGTTCAATAATAGTTGCGGACTGAGGACGAAAACGCCTTGCACTCAATACAATAGAATATCCTTATAATACTTTTCAGTCTTAGTGCCTAAATGAAAGACAGATAAGAATGAATGACTCGTATGTGAAGAAAGAATATATCTGGTCCTATAAACTAAGGAAGGTTTATAATCTCCTTACTGACTCATCAGTTAAGTATAAGATTCAGATCTAGTCATGCATCTTTCCTCGCCGTAATACTAACATCGTTTGTTTCAGTCACTAGAACTCTGCGATATCGTTACAAAGCGGATTAGCTAGACATCAATCAGCTTGATTATCCAATACGTCTCATTCCAAGCAGCCTTACTCGCATTCGCAGAGCCCATGTTTCACTCGTCACTCTACCACCCTCCCTATGCCGTATCAAATTCTTTGATCTTCCTGATACAAATCCAGCAGAAAATAACGGGACCTCAATTAGCGCTTTATCTAAATCTTTCTCCTCTGTTCCGGAGGCTTAGCGCTTGAGACTTAGTTGCATCTGTAAAGCTAAGACCCTATAGAAGGGAATAGACTGAGAATGGAAGGTTAGCCTCTGGTCTGGTCTGTCTTTCCTATCCCTTTACTCTCAGTCCTATCTGTGTTCTAGATATAAGAATAATCACTCTCATAATAAGGCATAGCAGCCGAACCTAAAAAGGATAAATGCAATATCTACTAGTACTTTAAGATTGTAAATCAAATAATAGAATTTCTTTCAAGTAGCTCGTGTGCGAAAGAAGCATAAAGGCATTCCGTTTTCAATGAGGAGATGGAAAAGTCAAGGCTGAGAAGTTTATATAAATAGCCTCCTGGGACTGATGCCGACAGACAGTTAAGGCAAATTTGACGTATAACGATTCTGGGAAAAGAGAAAGATTGCAATTCGGGAACAAAGAATGGATACCGAGCACTCAAGATTCCACCAGATTATCCATCCTTGGAAAAACAGTGATACCTTTTTTGGAAAAGAAGACTAGAGAATGGAGAAAGATTTGGTGATCTAGGAGAAAGAGAAAGCAGATGCTAACTCGACCGAAAGGTTTGGGCTGTGAACTAAATCCAGGTAGCTGGAAATCAAAGAGAGACCGTAGCTCAAATTATGAACCGATAGTAGATTACTCTACCAAAAACTATAGAAAGTAGGTACTAGCTCTAGTAAGCAGAGACAGAGGTCGCCTTCGTCATTGACACGTCCTCGACGCTTTGTTAGCTCTCCCCGGTATGGGACAGACGTAAACATTATTCAGTAGCCTTGAGTTTGACAAGCATTCCTTTTGCCGCTCAAGGAAAGAAAGCTTGAAAGAGAAATTGTCGAATACCGGCATGTACCACACTTCGTTCCATTGCTTGGTGGTTCAAGGTCGGCTGCAACGTGGAAGGTTGACGGATGCAAGCAAAGCCCTATCTTGACGTGCTTCGTGACGTAATCCGCAAGAGAATCCAATGTGGTTGGGGTCCGTCACCGGTTAAGCCAGTCAAAATTCTTTCTTCTATGATCATCTATCAATGGCACGTAAATAAGGGTCATTGAACCAGAACGTGGGTTGGAAAGGGCAAGGGTATTCCGTTTACTTCAATAGTAGAATCAGGTACTGGGGCAGTACTGACGGGACTACAAGGTTCCCAATGGGAGATCCTTCTTCAGATTCAGCTTCTTACTTGGCATTCATTCCCTTGAAACCGACCGATGTTTTCAATTCGGGGCTGCTTGGTTATGGTTTCGGCAATAAAGCGAAACGTGGACCCAAGTGTTATAGGGAGGGAAGGGATACATGATGTCTTGGGCATGATACCTCAATTGACCACTGAGAGAGGCGATCCTCTGTGGTATTTACTATACTGGGCCCAGCCGGCGTTTCATTTCAATCGTAGTAGGAAAGTGAACAATGGTGTTATGGTAATAAGTAGTCCCCTAGCGCTCATTCGGCAAAGGGCGATTGCCTTTTCTACTTTTATTCATCAAGTCAAGTAAGGTTGCCTAAGCAGAAATATTAGATATCTTGAGAAGTCGCTTAACTGCTTGCTGCGTCTTTTGCTTTCTTGCATCTCGACACTTATGATAGAGGGAATGCTACCTTAACAGGAGGTTCTTCCTACAAGTCAGATTATCATTAATCCATGGTCTTACTCGAAACAGAGTCCTTCATAAAAGCTATTAATGACCCAACATCACGTCGGATTAAAGTTTAGTCACAACAAGCTTCCTCATATGAGTATGACGCTTATTTCTTTTTAGAAAATGGGGAAAGACAAATAGAGACTGACTAAGGAGAGGGGAGAAGATCAGCTGCGAGACCGAGCTCCATGAGAAAGAAAGAAAGAAAGAAACACCTATTTACCGAGTGAAAGAATAACGAACGAACAATAACAAGAATGAAAGAGAAAGAAGAGACTGAGGTTACAGTGAAGAAAGTGATTGAGTGAGTGAAGGGGAATCAAATGGAAGAAGAAAAGAGAAGAGACCGGCGTTGAGTCTTGACTTGAAACACTTGATGAATAAGGAGAAAGATCAGTTAAAGAATAAATAGGTGATTGAGCTTTACCTTGTTCAATCCGGTCAGGTAATATCGGTTTAGGCAGAAGAAGAAAATTCAGGTTCATGAGCATCGATTTGATCCCAAAAAATAGGGAGAAGATAGGATTTGATCCAAAAAAATAGACAGAAGATAGGAGAATTCTAGTTTTTTGAGTCTTTACAGTCGAGTTCCAGAGTTCAATCCTAAAAAATAGCCCGCAAAATAGGGTAAAGCATCCATTTTACCCCAAAAAATAGGGAGAGGATAGAATTGATTTCTTTCTGGTCTTTACTGGATCAGGAGTCTTTGTCTTGTCTCCCTTCTTTCTCTTTCCCTTCATTCTTGAACTGTAAACAAACTCTCATTCTTCTTGAGTAGAGTGTTGACTTCCTAATTACCTAGGCCCTAAATACCTAAAAAATATCTCCTAAAATAGGGAGAAGATAGGATTTGATCCCTAAAAATAGGGAGAAGATACAAGAAATTCATTCATGGTCCTAACACGAAAAAGAGTTAAAGAAGGAAAAGGTTACGGGTTGAGGTTCAGTAAGTAGGGAGAGGGGCAAAGCAATGAGACGAGAAGAAGATCAGAGTTCAGGAGTGAAGTAGTTCCGTAGAGAAGCTGATAGTTTACGAGTTCAATCTATCTGACGAATCCATCTTGAGGATTTACTGACAGTTCACTCTCATTGATTCTTCGATAGTCTTTCCTTCTCTACTTATTAATTACCTCAGCCCTAAATACCTAGATTTGATCCCTAAAAATAAGGGAGAGATAGAAGGAATCTTTCGTCTTTCCTTACAGTTAAGTCAAATTGATTCTTCGATAGGATTGACTGACAGTTAACTCTCATTCATCTTCAGGATTGACTTATTAATTACCATGACTGTCTTTTATCCCTAGAAATAAGGGAAGGGTAGACTTTGATCCAAAAAAATAGACAGAAGATAGATTTTTTTTATTAATGGTCTTTACACGAAAAAGAGGGAAATCTGGGAAAATGGACTCTTTTAGCCCCAAAAATAGGGGAAAATGGCCCGAAATACCTCTTTTACCGGGATTTGATCCCAAAAAATAGGGAGATGATAGGATTTGATCCCTAAAAATACCGGGGGGGGGGGGGGGGGGGGGATAGAATTTCTTTGATTTCAGCTTCAGCTATTAGGGGAAAACCTCTTTTAATGTTTTACCCCTATGCTGGATACAAAATATTTGATTGAAGCTCCAGCTATTAGGGAAAAAGCGATTACGAACTTTTACAGTTATATGGAGATACAAAAGATTTTCTTTCAGCTGCTGCTAAGGTTCAGGATCAAGAGAAGTTAAAGAATGACTCTTGAGGATTGACTTCCAGTTCACTCTCATTCATCTTGAGTGTCATCTCCCTTCTCTTTCCCTTCTTTCTTTCACTGTAAAGTCTAATTAAATTCTCTTTTCGTTTCGTCTTGATTGACTGTTGAGTCGAATTCATCTTGTTTTCGCTTTCATCTTTCCTTCCAGTTCACTCTCAGTCATAAATAGTCTTTACTGTTGAAATAGGGTAAAGATACACTTTGATCCCTAAAAATAGACAGAAGATAGACTTTTATCCCTCAAAATAGGGTAAAGATACACTTTTCTCCCTCAAAATAGGGCAAAGATACACTTTTGAATCAAAAAAATAAGGGAGAGATAGAATGAATTTCTTGTTGGTCTTTACATGAGAATGAATCGGAAAGGTGCGAAGCTGCTCGCCGAGTTTACCTCCTGAAATAAGGGAAGGGAATAAAGGTTCAGGTTTTCTCTTTCGGATTTACTGACAGTTCACTCTCATGAATAAGGAGTTGAGGATTGACTGACAGTTCCGGAGAATGCATCTTTCTTCTTTCCTTCCAGTTCACTCGCATTCATCGATAGTATTTACTGTTCAGGGAGAGTCAATTCATGCTTTACCTCGTTCAAGAAGCTCGAGACAAATACATGAGGATTGACTGACAGTTCCGGAGAATGCATCTTTCTTCTTTCCTTCCAGTTCACTCTCATTCATCGATAGTATTTACTGTTCAGGGAGAGTCAATTCATGCTTTACCTCGTTCAAGAAGCTCGAGACAAATACATGATGACTGACTCTCTGACTTATTCTTTTCTTTCCTGTAAAGGTTGTTTTCGGTTTCTTCTTCTTTTCTTCCTTTCTTTCTTTGAAACATCCCCATCCCATTCCAGCGGAAAATCAAGTCAAGGGACCATAGGCGAACAGGGAAGAGACTTTCCGAACCCACAGAATCACAGCAACAGTAAGACTGAACGAAGTGAGTTACCAATTTCTATAGAGCTGGGGCATAAACCAAAGAGGAGTCAGGGTATCAGCAGCTCATTCAAGCTTGCATTTTGTACTCTCCATCCCTAATTGTATACAAGAGATCATCTCAACCTTATAAAGTATACATATTCACCGATAGGCAAGGATCCGAAAGGAGTCAGGCTCAGATGGTATCACCTTTTACCGAACAGAGGTCTCGTAGCGTAGCGAAACGACTAAGTCTTAATTAGGAGGGATGAGCTTTACATCAAGACCCTAACTTAGATCAATTCCCATACCTACCTAAATCTACTTTCCAAGAGCGATAACAGCCCGAATCTAATGGGTTTGACAAACAACCAAATGGTTTTGAGTAGAAGCAGATGGAAAAAACAAGGAAAAAGCCAAGAGCTTCTAATGAAACTGAAACCTAAAGTCAAGCAAGATAGGGTGTCCGTCATTATTGAAGAGATTAAGCATGGGGAGAGTTGCATAGGATACTACTACTTAAAGCAGTACTCAGACTGTTATCTTATCCTTGTAAAATGTTCCATCCAGAACCACCGCTCTGTAATAACGAGGGTTTCAAGCAAGAATAACTCATCACATTTAAAGAACACACCTTTTTCCTTCCGAATGCGACGAAGCGAGCTAAGTTACCGAGAGAAATCCTCTTCCCTTAGTTTATGCTAATCGATTGAGTAGTCATAGGAGCCGCATTCACCTATGGAGGCTGATTGCTACTGCCCTACCATAAGAGCAATAAGCCAGTCACAGGCAAAGAACCTATAACTTCCGAATCCGAATGCCCAAAAGAAAAGACCTACTGGTCGGCCACTACTGCCTATGATCCTGTGTGCGGGGTGCTCGCTGATCGGAAACCTTTCCCAAGAAAGAAAGAAAGAAAGAAAGAAGGGCTTCTCACTGAAGGGCTCTTCAAGGTAAGCAAAGCTTGACTAACCAAATACCGAATAGAAAAAGCAAACAAATTCAGCTTGATGTCTCAGATTACCTTGTTGATCGAATATGATAAGATAAGGAATCAATACAAGGGGAATAAGATTCGGATTACCTTGTTGATCGAATATCTCAAGGCAAGAACATTGTTTGAGATTCGAATCACTCCACAAGCAAGATTGATCATGTCTAGCTTGAATGATTCTTGTGATCAAATATCTCAACGCAAGAACACTTGCTTGAGATTCGAATCACTCCACAAGCAAGATTGATCACGTCGAGCTTGAATGATTCTACATGCAACCTAAACTACATAGAATTGCAAAGAAACTTAGCCATTGGCTAAAGAAAAGCACAAATGCTTCTTTCTATATTTTCCAAGTATGCTTACAAATACAACATAGAAGGCTTTTATATAGCCTAAAAAATGAAACTATTAAAGGCCTTCCAAGAGTTGTAACATTCATACTTTATGCCCATAATTAGCCATTATGTAAATGTAACCGAAATTAAATAAAAAGTCTTAAAATACAATAACTCTAAATTACTCTAAATTACTCTAAATTGTAACCCACCCAAAATTTACAACAATCAAACTTCATTCTTCTTCAATGTAGCATGAATTGGATCATCTTTTGATAATTTTGACAACCTTTTCTTCACATCTTCATTGAAGTATATTGTATGATTGATGTCTCTTGGTTCATATCATTTTCCACTTCTTCAAGAGGATTCGTCCTCGAATCTATTTGTGTAACTTTGCTGCAAAAAATAAGTTATGGAAATACGACGGACCTCACAACACTCTCTCAAGAGTATATGCTCAAGGAATTTTAGGCCACTCTATTTGCACTCATTTACACAAATGAAGCTCTCATTCTCACCTCTCAAATTTTTTAGTAGAGCCCAGATTGGATTTTTTATTTTGGATCGATTAAAAACTAAGAAGATAAAAAACAAATTGAAAAGAAACGCAAAGGAAACATATATCCGATCTTGAGCCTGAAGCTCTGATACCAAATGACAAGATAAGGAATCAATACAAGAGGAATAAGATTCGGATTACCTTGTTGATCGAATATCTCAAGGCAAGAACATTGTTTGAGATTCGAATCACTCCACAAGCAAGATCGATCATGTCTAGCTTGAATGATTCTTGTTGATCAAATATCTCCACGCAAGAACACTTGCTTGAGATTCGAATCACTCCACAAGCAAGATTGATCATGTCAAACTTGAATGATTCTACATGCAATCTAAACTACATAGAATTGCAAAGAAACTTAGCCATTGGCTAAATACAAGCATAAATGCTTCTTTCTATATTTTCCAAGTCTCCCTTACAAATACAACATACCTGGCTTTATATAGCCTCAAAATGAAAAGTTGTAACATTCATACTTAATGATCATAATTAGTCATTATGCAAATGTAACCTAAAATAAATAAAATGTCTTAAAATACAATAACTCTAAATTACTCTAAATTGTAACCCACCCAAAATTTACAACTATCAAACTTCATTCTTCTTCAATGTAGCATGAATTGAAACATTTTTGATAATTTTGACAACCTTTTCTTCACATCTTCATTGAAGTATATTGTATGATTGATGTCTCTTGGTTCTTATCATTCTCCACTTCTTCAAGAGGATTCGTCCTCGAATCTATTTGTGTAACTTTGCTGCAAAAAATAAGTTATGGAAATACGACGGACCTCACAACACTCTCTCAAGAGTATATGCTCAAGAAATTTTAGGCCACTCTATTTGCACTCATTTACACAAATGAAGCTCTCATTCTCACCTCTCAATTTTTTTAGTAGAGCCCAGATTGGATTTTTTTTTTTAATTTTGGATGGATTAAAAACTAAAAGGATAAAAAAAACAAATTGAAAAGAAACGCAAAGGAAACATATATCCGATCTTGAGCCTGAAGCTCTGATACCAAATGATAAGATCAGGAATCACTACAAGGGGAGTAAGATTCGGATTACCTTGTTGATCGAATATCTCAAGACAAGAATATTGTTTGAGATTCGAATCACTCCACAAGCAAGATCGATCATGTCAAGCTTGAATGATTCTTGTTGATCAAATATCTCAAGACAAGAACACTTGATTGAGATTCGAATCACTCCACAAGCAAGATTGATCATGTCGAGCTTGAATGATTCTACATGCAACCTAAACTGCATAGAATTGCAAAGAAACTTAGCCATTGGCTAAAAAAGAGCACAAATGCTTCTTTAATAATATTTTCCAAGTCTACCTACAAATACAACATATATGACTTTATATAGCCTCAAAATGAAACTATTAAAGACATTCCAAGAGTTGTAACATTCATACTTTATGGCCATAATTAACCATTACGTAAATGTTACCGAAATTAAATAAAAAGCCTTAAAATACAATAACTCTAAATTACTCTAATTGTAACCCACCCAAAATTTACAACAATCAAACTTCATTCTTCTTCAATGTAGCATGAATTGGATCATATTTTGATAATTTTGACAACCTTTTCTTCACATCTTCATTGAAGTATATTGTATGATTGATGTCTCTTGGTTCATATCAGAATATCTCAAGGCAAGAACACTTGATTGAGATTCGAATCACTCCACAAGCAAGATCGATCATATCTAGCTTGAATGACTCTTGTTGATCAAATATCTCAAACACTTGTTTGAGATTCGAATCACTCCACAAGCAAGATTGATCATGTCGAGCTTGAATGATTCTACATGCAACCTAAACTACATAGCATTGCAAAGAAACTTTGCCATTGGGTAAAGAAAAGCACAAATGCTTCTTTCTATATTTTCCAAGTCTGCTTACGAATACAACATACATGGCTTTATATAGCCTCAAAATGAAACTATTAAAGGCATACCAAAAGTTGTAACATTCATACTTAATGACCATAATTAGCCATTATGTAAATGTAACCTAAAGTAAATAAAAAGTCTTAAAATACAGTCTTTCTAAATTATTCTAAATTGTAACCCACCCAAAATTTACAACAATCAAACTTTATTCTTCTTTCAATGTAGCATGAATTGAAACCTCTTTTGATAATTTTGACAACCTTTTCTTCACATCTTCATTGAAGTATATTGTATGATTGATGTCTCTTGGTTCATATCATTACCTCCTGAAATAAGGAAAAATTGGCAAAAGCATCCCTTTTTACCGGGGTGGATGGAATTAACCAGAATTGAAGCAGCTTTCGTGAGTGAAAAAGTGAAACAGCCCAAAATCCCGGGAAAGTAGACACTCATGAAGCAGCTTTTGTTAGTTCAAAAGTGAAACATCCCTTTTTCAAGGGAAAGTATCAAGAAACTAAATCTGAAATGGTCTTTACAGGCAAAAGAGTGAACGAAGGTTCCGGGGAACGGGCGAAGGGTTTCGGTTTCCTCTCCCTTCTCTCTTTGTTCCTTTTCCGGGAAGGGTTTCATGAAGTAGCGAAGGGCATAGTAGAGGGGCAGCGAAAGGAATAGAGTATAAGGTTACGGAGTTCAATCAGGAGGAGAAGGAGTCTTTGTCTTGTCTCCTGTCTTTCCTTGAAACACTTTCTTGAACTGTAAAGGAATAGAGGATTCATCTTCTTTCAAACACTTACAACTCGTTCAATCTGGTTCGGGTTCAATAGCTAATTAATTCATTTACTCACTCTCCTGTAAACGAGAATGATTCGTTTCGTCTTTCCTCTCGTTCCAGTTCCGGTTCATGAGTAAGTAGCTAGTTGGCAGTTCAAGAGTGAAATCCGTCCCATTCTCTGATTATTCTTCAAATAGCTTTACCTTAATAAATAAGAGAAGGTCATATTGGTTCATAAGTCGCTCTCCTGTCAAGCAGTCTCATGAATAAATAGGAGCTTTCTTTCAGTCAGGGAATACAGGGGAAGGTTCTATCTCTTATCTTTGATTTACTCTACCTTCCTTTCATTCATTGAAAGAATAAATAGGGACAGGTTCACTATCAGTAGGATCAGGATAATGAGTCGACAGTTCACTCTCATTCATGTTCCATTTCATTCAGTAGTAGTTCAATCAGGTTCATGAGCGAAGAGGGAAAGAAAGAAGGAATTATCATCATTTAGTTAGGTAGCTGAAGAAGAAGAAAAAGGTATTTCAGATAGAAGTTTAATCATCAATCAAATACAAACAATCAACCACGTAACAAAGGAGAGGAGCGAAGCGAACATCCATCCAGCCTATTTACTGAGTGAAAGAATAAATAAATGGGTTACGACTGGAGTGAAGGAGCGAAGGGAGAGGTTCAACTTCTCATCCAGCTTACCTAGTTCAACCCGAGTGAAAGAAGAATCGGAGTAGAGTCTTTCCTTGAAACACTTTCTTTTGAAGGGAGAGTCTGTCGAATGAGTGAAAGAAGGGCCGGATTGAGGTAGTTTCGTCTCATAAGTAGTTCAGTCTAATAAATAGTCTTTACTTACAGTCGAATGAATAAGGAGTTGAGGAGAAGAAGTAGTTTCGTCTTGACTTCCGGTTCAGTAGTGAAGGTCAGGTAATAAGGGTTCATTTAGGAAAGAGCTACTTTGACCTCAATAAATAAGGGAAGGATAGATAGGTTCATGAGTGAAAGAAGTAGGATCAGGAGTCTTTCTCTTGTCTCCCTGATAGTTGCTTTCGTCTTTCCTTTGATTTACTACTCTCCCGTAAAGTGAAGGTCATATCGGTTCCGGTTCAGGAGAGGGGCGAAGCCGAGGAAAAGGGTCAGGCTCAGTCGCTTTACTGAAAGAGTGAAATCAGTCTAATGATTCGTTTCGACTTTAAAAGCAGCTAATTCAGAATTTCATATCCCTTAACTGTAAAGGAGAATGAAGAGAGAGTTGAGTCTTTGTTTACTGTCTTTGAATAACTCACAATAACTGCACAAAGAAAGGACTTAAGGAGAAATCATCAGGAGTCTTTCCTTCCGAACCTCATTACCTTATTCAAGAGTGAAGGGACAAGTGATTAAGCTTTCCCTAATTCTCATACAACATTCATACTTAATGATCATAATTAGCCATTATGTAAATGTAACCTAAAGTAAATAAAATGTCTTAAAATACAATAACTCTAAATTACTCTAAATTGTAACCCACCCAAAATTTATAACCATCAAACTTCATTCCTCTTCAATGATACATGAATTGCAACCTCTTTTGATAATTTTGACTACATTTTCTTCACATCTTCATTGAAGTATATTGTATGAATGATGTCTCTTGGTTCATATCACTTCGGGTCATATCGGTTCAGTCTAATTCATCCCTTTTCTTACAGTGAAATCAGCTCAGAGTTCGTTAGGTCGCATTCATCTTGAGTATTGATCTTTGACAGTTAAAGAAAGGAGGTAAAAGAGTGAAAGAATAGGTGAAAGAAGAAGCCGCATTCTCTTCCATCCTTCATGCCTTGTTTACAGTTCGAGAATAAATAGGGGCAGGTTCAGGTGAATGACCTTCTCTGTCTTTCCTTCTTGTTCAGGGACAGAGTAAATGAAGACGCTGCTTTACCTCCTTCAGGTCAGGTTATAGAGTCAAAGGTGTAGGTCAGGGACTAGAGAGAGGAAAAGGTGAAACAGAGTTCTGTCTAACGAATAAGGAGTGTTTACAGTTCAATCTGGGACAAGTCATTGAGCGAAGCAATGAGACCAATAGTTTCGGCGAATGAGCGAAGCGCGAACATCCTTTCATTTGTTTACAGTGAGTTCAAGCAAGCAATCAAGGAGAAGAGAAAGAGAAGGAGCTAAGGGAAGGAGAAAGAGCTGGTCCAGAATAGGGACAAGAAGGGAGAATTCATCTTTCTTACAGGAGGGAGTAAAAGAATAGTGAAACCCGAGGGAAAGAGTGGTTGATGGGACAAGTGATTGAGCGAAGCAGCTTTAATAGGAGTAAGGAGCTAGACAGTAAAGCGGCTAATGAATAAGGAGTTGATTGAGTGTTTACAGTTCCTTCATAAATAGGATCCAGAGGAGAAGGAGTTGAGTCTCCCCCTTCTTGTTTTGGCTTGAAAAGCAGCTAAGGAGCGAAGCCAAGCCACTTTACGTACGGTGAAAGAAAGGCTAAGAGAGAGAGGAGCAAAGCTTAGAGACTGTAGGAGGTAACCAACCAGCTTTTGAAAGAGTGAAAGAAGGTCATATCGGTTCAGGTGATTGAGTTCAGTTCTACAACTCGTCTTCATCTTTCTTCTTCTTTTCTTACTGTTCCTATTTATTTACCTTGTTCAATGACGGAAAAGGGAGAGTGAGTCAATGAATTAGCGGCTTTCCCTTGTTCAAGACTGAGTGAAAGAAGAAATGGGAAATAGGTTCCGGGGAAGGTTCCTTCCTTCTTTCATGAATTTCTTCTATGGTGAAGGAGTGAAGTCAGCAATGAGACCGATAGGTGAATGGTCAGGTGTTTACAGTTCTTCAAGTGATTGAGTTCAGGGGCGAAGCCCTGAGACCCGTAGGGCGAAGAGGCGAAGACACGAAACCGTACCCGGTGAAGGGGCAGGTGAACGATCTAGTTTCACTATCTCTTGACTTCTAGTTTCACTATCTCTTGACTTCTAGTGAACGATCTAGAATAAGGAGTCTTGCTCTTAGTTTACAATCTTCTTTCTAAAGAATCAATAGGGACAGGTTCAAGAGAAAGAAAAGAAGAAATAGGGTCCAGAGCTTGACCTTCAGATCATCCATCCAGCCTAGCCTATGTAAAAGAGTGAAAGCAAGAAAGGAGAAGAGAAAGAATACTTCAACCCTCCCTTGTTTACTGTTCAGGGAGAGAGAGTAAAAGAAAGGATGAAGCAAGATCAGTTCCTCAATAAATAGGTGAAGGAGAAGATCAAGAAGGTGAGTTCAGTAGTTCAGGAGTCCGACAGTTCACTCTCAGGAATCTCCGTTTCGGCTTTCAAAGCAGCTAATTAATTGATTAAGGGAATATCATCAAAGAAAAGGAGAAAGAATCCATAGGAAAAGGAGGTTCAGGTGAAGAAGATTGATAATGGGTCTGGTTCAGGTTCCGTCTGGATTGAATGAGTTGACTCTCCTGTATAAGGGACTAGCGTATAAGGTTCAGGGAAGGTCATATCGGTTCCGGTCAGGTAATGTAATAGAGTCTAAAGGTTACAGAGCATTACCCTCTTCTCATCCAGCTTACCTAGTTCCCCCTTGTTTGTGAAAGAACTTACTGAGTGCTTTTGCTTTACCGAGTTTACAGATAGGTTCCAGAGCTCAGCCAGCCACTTTACAGACAGTTCCATCAGGTGATTGAGCTTGACCTGATTCTCATTTTCTTCTTCGTTCTTCTTTTAGATAGAGTTAGAGGATTTAATGAATTTCCTCTCCTGTAAGGGAATATCGTATAAGGTGTAGGAGTTCCATCTGGTGAAGGAAGTAGTTCAGGAGCGAAGCAATGAAACCGACAGGGGAGGTGAAGGAGCAAAAGCTGTGAGACCGAGTTTACGAGGCGAATAAGCGAAGTTGCGAGACCGATAGGGAAAGGAGTTCAACAGCTCAACCAAGATGGAGAGGAGTGATGCTGCTTTACCTTAAGGGAAAGGAGCTGCAAGGAATTGACTCTCCCTTCTTTGTAAAGAAAGGATAGGTTCACCCTCATTCATCTTGAGTTTCGTCTTTCAAGTAGAATCAAAGAAAAGAGACACTCAAATAGTTCAACCCGAGTAAAAGAAGAAGGATTTCATATGCTTTACATCCTTCAATCAGTCAAAGGTGAATAAGTAGGGATAGGTGAACAATAACTTACGAGAATATGGGTTCGTTCAGTCTCTTTCCTCTTTCGGCTTTCAAAGCAGCTAAGGCAATGGAACTTTACCTTGTTGGAGAGGGAGGGGTGAAAGAGCTCGACCGAGAGGGAGAGGGGTGAAACCACTCGACCAAAGGGAGAGGGGCAGGATAAAAAACCAAAGCTAAGGAGCGAAGGGAATAGAAGTTAAGGGGCAGGTTCCAGAGTAAGTAGCTCTCCTGTCAACTAATTCATTTCATATCCCTTCTTTATAGAACAGTAAAGAACAATTCCTCTTTCTTGTCTTGCTTCAGTCTTTCCTTTTATTCAAACACACACAGTAAACTCTCATTCATAAGGAGTTGGGTGTTTACTGTTCCTGTTCCGGAGTAAGTAGCTCTACTGTCAAGCTGCTAATGAATGGTCGGACTCTACCTTCTTTCTTTGTTCCGGGTCTGGTTTCGGAGTAAGTAGCTCTCCTGTCAGCTAATTCATTGATTCTTGAATAGTAAAGGAATATCTTCTTCTAGCATTCTGTTCAGGGTCAGGAGTAAATAGATCCACAGAAAGAGTGAAATCAACCACCTATGCTTTTTACCGAGGGAAAGAAGGGAATGGAATATCGGGCCAGATTCCGTCATTCATTTACTCGACTGTAAAGCAGCTAAGGAGTGAAACCACTCGACCTATAGGGAGAGGAGTGAAATCTGGTTCGTTCCGGTCAGGGTTGAAGGAAGTAGCTCAAGTCATATAGGAAAAGGTTACGGTTCCAGAGTGCAAGGATATTTCATTAATGTTTCGGCTTTCCTTCCTATACATCCTAATTACGGAGTTCAATCTGGTTTCGGGGACAAGAGAGTCCATTCAATCCTCCAGTTTACCTCCTTCCGATCAGAGAGGGTAAGGAGAAGAGAATGAATAAGGAGTCTCGTCTTTGGTTACTGTTCAATCAGCTCAGGGAATATTGGTTCGTTCAGTCTCATCTTGTCTTATTCTTTGATAAAGGTAAAGTCGAATTCATCTTCTCCTGCTTTCGTCTTTCCTTTCTTTTTCAATACATTCATTCATTTCCTCTCTCTTCATATTCTCCCTTGTAAAAAAGATAGGTTCAATTAGGTTCCTTCACTTCTCTTTTATTCTCGTCAGGTTGTTCCGGCGGGATCCTTCATCTTGTTGAGTTGTGAGTCTTGAGTTTCGTCTTTCAAAGCAGCTAAGGAAATGGAATTGTGAGACCATAAAGAAAGAATCGGCGTAGGAGGATCAGGAGTCTCCCTTATAGTTGGTTTCGGCTTTCCTGTCCCTGAATTGATTCTTTCACAGTAAAGGGTGGATAGGTGTGATTGAGCCGCAAGGAATTTACTCTCTAAACACTGTAAAGGTTCCGGGATCAAGAGTAGTGAAAGCAAGAAGGTGGAGGTGAAGTAGCGAAGGGAATATCGGAAAAGGTTACTACGGAGTTCAGGATCAAGAATCGATAGTCTTTCCTTTCGTCTGACAGTTCACTCTCAGGAATCCCTTTACCGTAAATGAATAGGAAAAGGATATCAGCCAGCTTACTTCCTTCAAGAAAAGAAGGATTGATTTCATATGCTCGGACAGGGGAAGGTTCCTTCCTTCTTTCATGAATTCACTCTCTCGTAAAGGTCAGAGAGTATAAGGTTCAGGATCATTCTTTCCTCTTCCGGGGGAGTAAAAGAGTTAAAGAAGGAAAAGGATGTCGAGTCCCATTCTTCCTTCTTACAGGTAGGAGAGGAAAAGAATGAAATCTGTCGAATGAATCTTGCTTGAGTTTCGTGTTTACCGTTCCAGAAGAAATAGGGACAATCAGGGAGAATGCATCGATAGTCTTGACTTCCTGTTCTTGATCATTAATAAGTAGGTGAAGTAGCTCTCGGTGCGGGTTCCGTCTCATTCATCGATAGTCTTTCCTTATTACCGAGTAAAAGAGTGAAATCAGTAGTAGAAGGAGGTTGAGTCTGAACTCTCTTTCCTCTTTCCTTGAGTCTGGCTGCTAAGGAGTGAAGCCTAGTTCAATCAGTCCAATGCAGGTAAAGAAAGGAGCGAAGAAAGACAGAGTGAGACCGACAGGCGAAGGCAATAGTTGTAGAGGGAGTAGGAAGTGAAAGTAGGGAGTTGGAGTTTACTGTTCCTGAATAAATAGGGACAAGAACGGAACAAGGAGCGCAGCAACGAGACTCAGAGAGGCGCGAAGCGAACATCCTTTCATTTGTTTACAGCTCAATCAGGTAAGGGAATAGAAAGAAGCAAAGGGGAAGGTTTTCTCTCTTTCCTTATTACTTCATAACTCGACTGTAACTAACTCCTGAATTTCTTCTGGTTATGGACCATTTTACCGGGAAAGTAGACAACACTAAATAAGAAATGGTCTTTAAAGGATCAGTCTAATGAATCAGGAGGAGAACGAGGATCAGGATCTTTAATCTCCCTTCTAGTTGGTTGAGTCTTTCAAAGCAGCTAATTAATGAATTTACTCGACTGTAACTATGATTCTGGTTTCGGCCTGTCCCTGAATTTCTTCCTTCCGTTCCGTCGCTTCTCTTTCCTTCCTTAATTCAATAACAGATAGTAATATTGGTTCAGGATAATTCATAGGAGTAAGTCGCTCTCCTCTCAAGCTGCTAATTCATTGATTCTAGAACAGTACAGTAAAGGAGTTAAGGAGACTGAGCTGTTCCAGAGGGTTCCGGGGACAAGATAGTCAATTCAATCCTCTACTCCAGTTTATAGAGTGAAATCAGGTTCGGGTTCAATAGCTATCTCCTGAATTTCTTCTGTCTCATTCATCTTTCGTCTTTGTTTACAGGTCGGGTCATATCGGTTCCGGAGCGAGCTCTCGTGTCAACCACTTCCATTCATTTACTCGACTGTAAAGGTTCTATCTCTTTGATTTCCTCTACTATTGGTTGAGTTTGATTTTCTTTCCTGGTTCAGTCTTACAGGGAATGGAGGTGAGAAGGGGCAGACAGGAGAAAGAAGAAATAGGGACAATCTGGTTCAGTAGTTCAGTCAGGAGTTTACCGAGTTGGAGAGGAAAAGGGGTTCAGCTGTGAAACCGAGTTTACGAGGTGAAGGATTTCATAGGAAGAGAATAAGGATCTTGAGAATAAATAGGGTCAGGTTCCTTCACTTCTCTTTCTTTCTCTTCGTTACAGTTAAATAATAAATAGGATCAATCAGGTCAGGTAATATTGGTTCAGGATTTCATTGACTCTCTTTTGTTCAGGTTCAGGATAAAGGAATATCTGATTCTTCTTCTTGAATAAAGGTTTCGTCCGGTTCAGGTTCAGGTTCAGGTTCTTCAGAGCTACAAAGTAAAGAAAAGAAGCGAGAGTAAAGAAAAGAGCTACAGAGTCCATGAATTAGCGGCTTTACCTAAAGAAGAAAAGAGAAATGAAAGCGAAAACTCACTCTTCTTCAGTCAGCTACCTAACAAAAGAGAATTCCTCTCCTGACAAGGATTTCAATCATTTACTAGACGACTGGAAAGTTCAGGGACGGGCGGCGGGGTAGGCAGGTTCATGAGCAAATCATCTTTTTCTTTCTTTCTCATTTTCAGAGTCTTGCAGAATCAAAGGAAAGCAAAGAGCTACTGATAAGATAAGGAATCAATACAAGGGGAATAAGATTCGGATTACCTTGTTGATCGAATATCTCAAGGCAAGAACACTTGATTGAGATTCGAATCACTCCACAAGCAAGATCGATCATGTCTAGCTTGAATGACTCTTGTTGATCAAATATCTCAAACAGTTGTTTGAGATTCGAATCATTCCACAAGCAAGATTGATCATGTCGAGCTTGAATGATTCTACATGCAATCTAAACTACATAGAATTGCAAAGAAACTTAGCCATTGGCTAAAGAAAGCACAAATGCTTCTTTTAATATATTTTCCAAGTCTACCTTACAAATACAACATACATGGCTTTATATAGCCTCAAAATGAAACTATTAAAGGCATTCCAAAAGTTGTAACATTCACACTTTATGGCCATAATTAGCCATTATGTAAATGTAACCGAAATGAAATAAAAAGTCTTAAAATACAATAACTCTAAATTATAACCCACCCAAAATTTACAACAATCAAACTTTATTCTTCTTCAATGTAGCATGAATTGAAACATATTTTGATAATTTTGACAACCTTTTCTTCACATCTTCATTGAAGTATATTGTATGATTGATGTCTCTCAGTTCATATCATTCTCCACTTCTTCAAGAGGATTCGTCCTCGAATCTATTTGTGAAACTTTGCTGCAAAAAATAAGTTATGGAAATACGAAGGACCTCACAACACTCTCCTCACGAGTATACACTCAAGGAAATTTTAGGACACTCCTTTTACACTCAGTTACACAAATGAAGCTCTCATTCTCACCTCTCAAAATTTTAAATAGAGCAAAGATTGAATTTTGAACTCTGGGTCGATTAAAAACTAAAAAGATGAAAATAAATAAAAATCAAATTGAGAAGAAACGCAAAGGAAACATATATCCGATCTTGAGCCTGAAGCTCTGATACCAAATGATAAGATAAGGAATCAACTACAAGGGGGGTAAGATTCGGATTACCTTGTTGATCGAATATCTCAAGGCAAGAACACTTGATTGAGATTCGAATCACTCCACAAGCAAGATCGATCATGTCTAGCTTGAATGACTCTTGTTGATCAAATATCTCAAACAGTTGTTTGAGATTCGAATCATTCCACAAGCAAGATTGATCATGTCGAGCTTGAATGATTCTACATGCAATCTAAACTACATAGAATTGCAAAGAAACTTAGCCATTGGCTAAAGAAAGCACAAATGCTTCTTTTAATATATTTTCCAAGTCTACCTTACAAATACAACATACATGGCTTTATATAGCCTCAAAATGAAACTATTAAAGGCATTCCAAAAGTTGTAACATTCACACTTTATGGCCATAATTAGCCATTATGTAAATGTAACCGAAATGAAATAAAAAGTCTTAAAATACAATAACTCTAAATTATAACCCACCCAAAATTTACAACAATCAAACTTTATTCTTCTTCAATGTAGCATGAATTGAAACATATTTTGATAATTTTGACAACCTTTTCTTCACATCTTCATTGAAGTATATTGTATGATTGATGTCTCTCAGTTCATATCATAATGGCTCATTATGGCCATTAAGTATGAATGTTACAACTCTTGGAATGCCTTTACTAGTTTCATTTTGAGGCTATATAAAACCATGTATGTTGTATTTGTAAGGAAGACTTGGAAAATATAGTAAAATGAGCATTTGTGCTTTTCTTTAGCCTGGCTAAGTTTCTTTGCAATTCTATGTAGTTTAGGTTGCATGTAGAATCATTCAAGCTCGACATGATCAATCTTGC
Organism: Cucurbita pepo subsp. pepo; assembly: GCF_057944985.1. Taxonomy (NCBI): domain Eukaryota; kingdom Viridiplantae; phylum Streptophyta; class Magnoliopsida; order Cucurbitales; family Cucurbitaceae; genus Cucurbita; species Cucurbita pepo. Next base: position 6,021,014 of record NC_141804.1, on the reverse strand, counting down.
TTGTGGAGTATTCGAATCTCAAGCAAGTGTTCTTGCCTTGAGATATTTGATCAACAAGAATCATTCAAGCTAGACATGATCGATCTTGCTTGTGGAGTGATTCGAATCTCAAACAATGTTCTTGTCTTGAGATATTCGATCAACAAGGTAATCTGAATCTTATTCCCCTTGTAGTTGATTCCTTATCTTATCAAACTGTAAACTCGGTCTCACAGCTTCGCACCTTTCCGATTAATGAGACAGAACCCTCAAACACTCTTTTTCCTATAAAGACCAGAAAGAAAAGATTTTGTATCCACGGGTCAAAGTTCGTAAGAGCTTTTTCACTAATAGCGGGAGCTGAAAGAAAAGAAATTCTATCCAACATAGGGGTAAAACATTAAAAGACCTTTTGAACTAATAGCAGCATAGGAAAGCAAAGAAATTCTATCCCCATATAACTGTCAAAGTTCGTAATCGCTTCTTCACTAATAGCGGGAGCTGAAAGAAAAGAAATTCTATCCTCCCCCTATTTTGAGGGATAAAATGGATGCTTTACCCTATTTTGAGGGAGAAAAGTGTATCTTTACCCTACTTTGAGGGATCAAATCCTATTATTTCCCTATTTTTAGGGATCAAATCGATGCTTTACCCTATTTTTGGGATATTTTCCTATCCTCTCCCTATTTGATCAAATGTTATCTTCTCCCTATTTTTGGGGATCAAATCCCTGATTTCCGGGTAAAAGAGTGAAAGCAAGCAAGCCAGTTCCTTCCAACCCAGCAAGCCCGAAAGAAAGGAAAGACGAAACTCAAGATTCCGTAACCTATTTCTTTTTGAATGAGACTGTAAGTACCATTAATTATCAGATTCTATTCTCTCCTCTCCCTATTTTTTGGGATAAAATGGATGCTTTACCCTATTGAAACAGTAAAGACTATTTATGACTGAGAGTGAACTGTCAGTAAATCCTCAAGATTCATTCAATCTTGACCCTATTTTTTGGGATCAAATCCCTATTTTTTAGGTAATTAGTTCGGAAAGAGACTGAACCTCGGCTCGGCTTCTTGATCTGATCCTTTCTTGAACTGTAAACAAGGTCGCTTCGCTCCTTTACATGAGAGTAAATTCATTCAATCCTCTTTCACCTATTCTATTGGTCTCACTGCTTGCTTCACTCAATCATTTGTCCCTATTTCTTCTTGAACTGTAAACTAAGACTGAACGAAAGCATCATTCTCCTTAACCCCTTGTTCCGTGATTGTGAGTTATTCAAACACTCTTTTACTCGACTGCCTGTAAGTACCATTAATTAGAAAAAGCTATCCTCTCCCTATTTCTTGGGATAAAATTCCGGTATTTTCGTTCAAAATCCCTTGTTCAAGACTGAAGGGAGACTCAAGACGAAAGCAAAACAAGATGAGACTGAACCTATCCTTTGACAGTTCAATCGATCGGGGAGAGGAAAGAGACTGAACTACTGAACCTTTTTTATAGTGAATGAAATCAGGGAGACGAGCTGCATGAGAAGAACCTATACAGTCGAGTAAATGAATGAAGAATCATCATTAATGAATTAGCTACTTTACAGGAGAGTAAAGAAAAGAGATGAATGAGAGTGAACTGTAAGTCAAGACTCAACGAAACAAGAATGAGACTTTCCAGTGTTTGAAAGAAGGGAAAGAGAAAGAAGGGAGACAAGACAAAGACTCCTGATCCTGTAAAGACCAGAAATAAAGAAATTCTATCCTCTCCCTATTTTTGAGGATCAAATCCTATCCTCTGTCTATTTTTTGGGCTATTTATCAGGTAATTGGTTCGGAAGGCTGGAAGGATGAGAATCAGGTCAAGCTCCTTCACTTGTCCCTATTTATTCCTTATTTCAGGAGGTCAACAAGGTCTCACTGTTTGCTTCGCACCTTTCCGATGATTTATCCTGAACCAGATTGAACGGTAAACTAAGACGAAACTCTCGATAAATTCGAGTTGGTTGACTCCGTACCCTATTTTTTCTTTCATTGAACTTACTCTCCTGTAACAAAGATTAATGAGACAGAACTACTGAACCTGAACCTGCCCCGGAACCTTTATTCTATTCCCTACTTCACCTATTTATTCAAACACAGTAACCTCGGTAAAGCTATTTTACGGTCTCGTGGCTTCGTCGCTCCTTCACCTCCCCTGTCGGTTTCACAGCTTCGCTCCTGCCCCTCCCCTTAAGGTTTCATTGCTTCACTCCTGAACCTGAACCTTCTTTCACCTCTTTCTTCTTTCACAGTAAACTAAGACGTTACTCCATATTAATTATCAATCACTACTGAACCTGAACCTATTTATTCACTGTAAACTAAGAAAATGAAAGATCAGCTCAATCACCTCTCCCTATTTATTCTTTCATTTCACTCTTTTCCTCTCCTCCTGGAAGAAAAGAAGAAGAAACCTGAACCTCTGCTTGTCTGCTTCACCTCTAACTGAAGAACTTCTGCATCTCTATTCGCATCTTCGTCATATGTAGTCTCTCCGCTTGAAAAAAAAGGCTTTTTGATCGCATCTGAAACGACTACAAGTGTGTGCATTTCCCTATCAATGCCCTTGACCTCACCTCATTAGGCACTCAGGTCATTCTAAGGATGTATTTCATCAGGCAGGCCCCCAACTATGGATTTGTTGCAAACTGATCTTTCCCCGAGCTCCTTTTCCTATTTCTTCTTTCACTGTAAACTTGGTCTCACAGCTTCGCACCTTCTCTACCGCACCTATTTATTTGTATTGCTACAATCATGCTGACCGATATGCAACTGACTTCACAGGACATATGGCCGGGCAGGAGGGCTTTTCTTAAGACCGGAATGCTCCCCCCGCTCGAACTCAAGAACGAAACTCAAGTCATTGCTCATTCCCGCTCATGCTTGCTATAACAATTCCTTACTCAAGTGATAAGATAAGGAATCAATACAAGGGGAATAAGATTCGGATTACCTTGTTAATCGAATATCTCAAGGCAAGAACATTGTTTGAGATTCGAATCACTCCACAAGCAAGATCGATCATGTCTAGCTTGAATGATTCTTGTTGATCAAATATCTCAACGCAAGAACACTTGATTGAGATTCGAATCACTCCACAAGCAAGATTGATCATGTCGAGCTTGAATGATTCTACATGCAATCTAAACTACATAGAATTGCAAAGAAACTTAGCCATTGGCTAAAGAAAAGCACAAATGCTTCTTTCTATATTTTTCAAGTCTCTTACAAATACAACATACATGGCTTTATATAGCCTAAAAAATGAAACTATGAGAGGCTCCAAGAGTTGTAACATTCCTACTTAATGGCCATAATTAGCCATTATGTAATTGTAACTTGTAACCTAAAGTAAATAAAAAGTTTTAAAATACTACAATAACTCTAAATTACTCTAAATTGTAACGTAACCCACCCAGAATTTACAAC
>NC_141804.1:5697580-5700080 GCF_057944985.1 Cucurbita pepo subsp. pepo | reverse complement strand
GCGCGCTCACCCCGGACACCCCCGCACGCCCTCGCACACCCCCGCGCGCTCACCCCGCACACCCCCGCACGCCCCCCTCCCCCCCACACACCCCTGCGCCCCCACTCCCCTCGCACATGCCAAGCCCCATCCTATGCTATGTGCGATACATGTCCTACCAACAGCATATCAAAAGTGTTGTATAAAGCCTTGGACTATAAAAATATCATCAAACCCAATACCCGTGAAAAGGGAATGTTCATTTTCAATGCTTGTATTGTTGTGAATGTGGAGTGGTCGGGTTGTTGTAATTTTTTTCCTGGGAGCTAAGCAAAATGAAAGAATGATTCCCACAAAATTTCAGAATTTTTTGACCACTCTAGCTATTTTTTCTAATTTCTTATTATTTAATATTTAAAAATTCATTAAAAAAAATTGGTTGGTTGAAAAACTATGAAACTTGATTTCTAGATCCACTAGAATGTCCAATTCATGAATCAATTGAGTTCATGGAAAAAAAACATTCTAAAACTTGAGATATTTGACCGTATGACCGCTCAAAAAAATCGTATCTAGGCCTGGCAGACCAAAAATGCCTCAAAATGTACTATATAGGGGGGTGACTAGTCTGCATGGGCTGGCCACGGGGCTACCCCCTATATCTTCCGCCACCCCCACGCCCCAAGCACTATGCGCCGCACATGGGCATATGCTTGGGGCGTCGGGGTGGTGGTCGGAGGTCGAGGGCGGTTGACGGCGGTGGTGCGGTGGCGGAACGCGCACGGTGGGTAGTGTCGGAACGTTCCCGCGCGCTCGCCAGCCCCGCCCTGCCCCACCCGCGTGCGCCCCGCCCACTTGCCCCCGCGCGCTCGCCCTCATGCTCCAGCGCGCGCGCGCCCTCATGCTCCAGCGCGCGCGCGCGCGCGCCCCCGCCCCGCCCCGCCCGCGCGTCCCAGCGCGCGCGCGCCCCCGTCCCGCCCCGCCCGCGCGTCCCAGCGCGCGCGCGTGCCCCGTCCCGCCCCGCCCGCGTGCTCCCGCGCGCGCGCCCCCCGCCCCGCCCGCGCGTGCTCCCCATCCATCACCCATTAATTGTGGAAGTACATGTGGAGTGGTCAGTTTGTTGTAAATTTTTTTCTGGGAGCTAAGAAACATGAAAGAATGATTCTCACAAAATTTCAGATTTTTTTGTCAACTTTAGATATTTTTTCTAATTTTTTATTATTTAATATTTAAAAATTCATTAAAAAAAATTGGTTGGTTTAAAAATTATGAAACTTGATTTCTAGATCCATTAGAATGTCCAATTCATGAATCAATTGAGTTCATAGAAAAAAACATTCTAAAACTTGAGATATTTGGTCGTATGACCGCTCAGAAAAATCATATCTAGGCCTGGCAGACCAAAAATGCCTCAAAATGTACTATATAGGGGGGTGACTAGTCTGCATGGGCTGGGCACGGGGGTACCCCTATATCTTCCGCCACCCCCATGCCCCAAGCACTATGCGCCGCACATGGGCATATGCTAGGGGCGTGGGGGTGGTGGTCGGCGGACGAGGGCGGTTGACGGCGGCCGTGCGGTGGTGAAACTTGCACGGTGAGGCAGTGTTGGGTGCGCCTTTGGGCGTGCGACATGAACCTTGTTGAGAATGGAATGTTGCGATGTTGCCTTCTAACTTGGGCTGGCTTGAGGATGGTTGATGGCTGGTACGATGATGAAACATGCAAGGTGTGGTGGAGTTGGGTGCCTTCGGGCGTGCGGCATGAACCTCGTTGAGTGTGTGACGTTGTGGTGATGCTTGGCTAGCCTTGGGCCAGCCCTATGTTTTGAAGGTGTGTGGTGCCAGAACATGTTCGATTGGTTGGAATCGGGTGCCTTTGGGCGTGCGACATGAGCCTCGTTGAGCACGGAATGTTGCGATGTTGCCTTCCAACTGGGAATCTCTAGTGTGAGGACTGTGGATGGTTGCTGGTACGATGACGAAATATGCAAGGTGGGGTGGAGCCGGGTGCCTTCGGGAGTGCGGCATGAACCTCGTTGAGTGTGGGACGTTGTTGTGGTATGCCTCCCTTCCTTGGGCTAGCCCTATGTTTTGAAGGCTGCGTGGTGGCGGAACATGCTTGGTGGGGTAGTGTCAAATGACTTTGGGCGTGCGACATGAGACTTGTTGAGCATGGAATGTGGCCTTCTAACTTGGGCTGGCTTGAGGATGGTTGATGGCTGGTACGATGATGAAACATGCAAGGTGGGGTGGAGTTGGGTGCCTTCGGGCGTGCGGCATGAACCTCGTTGAGTGTGTGACGTTGTGGTGATGCTTGGCTAGCCTTGGGCCAGCCCTATGTTTTGAAGGTGTGTGGTGCCAGAACATGTTCGATTGGTTGGAATCGGGTGCCTTTGGGCGTGCGACATGAGCCTCGTTGAGCACGGAATGTTGCGATGTTGCCTTCTAACTGGGAATCTCTAGTGTGAGGACTGTGGATGGTTGCTAGTACGATGACGAAACATGCAAGGTGGGGTGGA